>NC_045732.1:79160571-79293277 GCF_009834535.1 Camelus ferus | reverse complement strand
AGGTCAGCCTTTCTGCCACACCCCTCACTTCCTCAACACCTTCCTTCCCTTGACTTGTATGACTGTGCTCCAGGAACCTGTCCACATCTGTCCTATTTGTAGGAAATGGTCTGCTCTAATTCCTTCCCTGATATAACCAATGGCAGATTATTGCTTCTATCAACAGCCATGCTCAAGTTCAGTGCTCGTATCTACAATTAGCAGACCCAGCTCTGACAGCCCTTGGCACTTGTGTGGCGCTCCATAAACACTGACAAAGCAATCTGAGGAGTGGTGTCAAAAAACAGAGCCAGCCTGTGGGTATAAATACATCCTGCTCCACAACCTCCTTCTGGGGCTAGCTTATCACTCAAGCAGGCAATCAGTCTGGCTCATCCTTCAACATAAATCCTCAGAAGGAGAGAGCCCCCACCCCCCGGTTTTCACATCTGTGGAAAAGGGGAGACTGGTGTCTTGGGCTCTACGGAGATTTCAAGGAACACATTCAAGTCTGTGTCTGCTTGACTGGGTCAACTAAATCCCTCAGTCAGCCAGTTCCATGGGGGGAATATAAATCAAATAAGTGAGTTAATACTATGCAAAAAAAATCACGAGAGGAGGGTATAGCTCAAGTGGTAGAGCACATGCTTAGCATGCACAAGGTCCTGGGTTCAATCCCCAGTACCTCCTCTAAAAAAATAAATTATCTACCCCCACCAAAACCAAATCACAGCTGTTCAGCTGACATTTCCCCTTTTTACCACTCTGAGCTTGTGACTGCGCACGAGCTGGTGGTGTGGGGTAAAAGGGATACAGATGTGCCACGGAGCAGAACCCAACTCACCTACTTTCTAAAGTTCTTGCCAGGCCAAATGCGTCCCTTAAAACGTGAACCAAGCCAGGTTCAGGTTGGAGCATGCTCAGCATTAAGAACCTTCACAAGTTAGACTGTGTTTATTCCCCAACTGTACCTGACGTGGGTCCCCCACACAGGGAACTATATTCAACAGCTTGTAATAACCTTTCATGAAGAAGACTATATGACTGAATCACTATGTCGTACACCAGAAAGCAACACAACATTATAAATCAACTCTTTCAATTTTTTTAAAAAAATTTTTTATAAAGAAATATTTGGCCTCCCCAAGTAGTACTTGCCAGCAGCCAGCAGCCAGCAGCCAGCAGCCATCCACGTGGCAAGCACTGTTGCAACACAGCGCTGCTGGTTTAACTGTCTTGGTACCTTTGTCAAACAGAAGAACAGATTCGGCAAGTTGAATTCTAACTTTGCTCGCAGCTATCTTCCCCACCAAAAGGGGGTCTGGGAGGTCTGAGGCTGGGTCTCATGCCCCTTTCTCTTCTGTGGCACCTGAAGCAAGATGGCATGGCCTGAGTCCACCATGCACTCAGAACACTTTTCACATGAAGTCACCTAGCCTGGTATTTTTTTTTTTTTAAGAACCACCAAAACGTTCAAAAAGGAGACTTTCCTCACTTGAGAGAGGAAAAGGAGTGACTGATATACACACCAACGTGAATAAGTCTCCAGATCATTATGTTGAGTGACAGAAGCCAGGCCAAAAAGAAAGAGTGCATGCTGTATGACGCCAGTTCTAGAAGATGCTGGGAAATGGAAACCTGTGGTGACAGAAAGCAGATCAGTGGTTGCCCGTGGATGGAGATAAGGGCCAGGGGGGATTACTAGGGGCACAAGGAAACTTCTGGAGCTGATGCAGACGGTCATGATTGTGACTGCAGTGATGGTTTCACAGGTGTATGCATACGCCAGAACTGATGAAACTGAACATTTTAAATGTGTGTTGTCGGCCAATACACCTCAATAAAGCTGTTAAAAAACAATGAGACAGACACGCCTGGTGAAGAGGAAAGTATGTGCCTAACTCTTTGCAATAAGCTTCTGTAGGCCTATGGAATCTACCCACGGCCTCACAAACGGTTTCTAGATTTTTTCGTTTGTCTTAAGTCTGAAATAATATATACCAAGATGGTAATCATCACTATTCACAGGTGATGCCTATTTTCTGAGAATTCTATGCTAAGAAAACTATTAAAAAAAAAACAATGTAATATAATGCATTGTCGGTTGTGTAACAACCAATACCCCTTGTGGTAGACAGGATCCCTCAAGGATGTCCACATCCTAGCCCCTGGGGCCTGTGACTATATTGTGCCTTACGTGGCAAAAGGGACTTGGCAGATATGATTAAGGATACTGAGATGGGGAGATTATCCTGGAGTATCTGGGTGGGCCCAAGGTAATCACATGGGTCCTTAATAAGTAAAAGAGGGGTGAAGGAGGGTCAAACTCAATGTGATGGGAGGAAGGAGGCTATGAGAGAAGGAACGCAGGTGGCCTCCAGATGCTGGAAAAGGTGAAGAAACATCCTCCCCTAGTGCCCCCAGAAAGAACACGGCCATGTTGACACACTCATTTCAGCCCAGTGAGACCCAAGTCAGTCTTCCAACCAGCAGAATGTAAGAGAATGTATTTGTGTTGCTTTAAGTCTCCAGCTGGTGGTAAGTTGTTACAGCAGCCATAGGAGACCGATACTCCCTTCCTTTCTTCTACGTACATGCCCAGCTGTTGGTCAGCACACCTTTGCTGAGCTTCTGCTTGGTGTCACACATCAGCCTAGGCCTGGGGAATAGCGAGGACAGTATACTACCTGCCCAGGGAAGCCACCAGAACAGACGGTATCTGTTTGAAAGAGGCCAAGTGTCCACCTTTGTTCTTAGCAGGCATACAGTCTTTCCAGATCCTATTCTGCCAAGCCCGTAATGTCATATTTCAACAAGCAATTATTATTTAAAGAAAAAGAGTCCTACCTACACTTACATATATTCTAATTGGGTAAAATGACTGACAAAGGCCTTAATTATGGTCCATAATTCCCACCTCGTATCTTATTAGACCTTTGCTACAAGTTGGCATCTGTGAACATTACACCAATGTCCTGTCATTGTTGCAGCTTCCTCCAATTATTGTACTTGCAGGCTGTTAGTGCAAGGCCAGGTGACAAACAGTGGATGGTCCGACTCCCAGAGCCTTTCATTTACCTGAGAAAAACATCTTTCGGTCACTCTAACCCAAGGCACAGAGGGGCGCTTCCAGTGGGGATCAACTATCCACCAGGAACTTGATTTGCAAATCGTGTGAATTATGTAAAGGTAGGCTGATGGTCTTCCTATTTTCAGGTGAGAAGAGCAAAGCATAAATTGGTCAAAGGCAGCAAGTTAAGCAGTGAGAATTCAATGGGTCCCTGTGTCACTTGTATGTGGAACTTGCAGCATTAGCTCAAGAAGAACAGCCACATGAAGCCTCAAAAAGAACAGTCCTTGTCATCAGAACACAAACTACCATCTTTTGGTGTTTTTTTGTATGTAGCTGACCCTTGAAAAACCCAGGCTTGGACAGTGTGGGTCCACTTATATGTGGCTATTTTTCAATAGTAAACTCTAGAGCACTACACAATCCATGGGTGCAGAGGAACCACAGACACTGAGGGCTGGCCAGAAGTCATACCCTGATATTCAACTGCTAGAGAGGTTGGTGCCCTGAGCCCCCGTGTTGTTCACAGGTCAACTGTACTTCTATTTGCTGTAATGAAATCTGCCTATTACACTGTACTGGCTTGAACAGTGTCTCTCCAAAATTCATGTGACCTTGTTTGCAAAGAGGGTCTTTGCAGATGTAATCAAATTAAAGGGAGGCCATCCTAGATTAGATTGGCCCCTAATCCAATGACTGGGATTCTTGTAAAAAAGAGAAATTTGGACAGAGACACAGGGAAGATGTACGCAGATGGAGGCAGAGACTGGAGTGGGAGAGCTGCAAGCCAAGGAACTGCAAGTGTTGCCAGCCACCAAGAGAAGCTAGGAAGACAGGGTTCTACCCAGAGTCTAAGGTGGAGCAAAGGAGTTTGGCCTTGCCAGCACCTTGATTCCGACCTTCAGTATAGTGAGAAAATAAATTGCTGGTTTAAGTCATGCACTTTGTGGGACTCTGTTACAGCAGACCTAGGAAAGCAGTGCAAGCACATGCAGAATAACTCAGTTGGGAGTAGAGAAGGCAGGGTTCATCTGGTAAAACTTCCTGGAAGCTATAACCTTATGAAAAGCTTCTAAAAGTAGGAAGAACACAGCTTGGGGAGGAGGACAGGGGACAAAGGATATTGGAGCAGAATACAGAATCCCTCCCCAGCCAGGAGATAACTAGGATCTGCACATGCAAGCATGAGGCACTAGGGGTGAAGCCTTCATCAGAGCTGCTCAGCACAGGGAGATCCCACTTTATACCTATGGTGAAGGCAATCATAAGAACAATGGACAAAGCTAAGATTTGGAGAGAAGGTGGGAACATGGGAACCCATGGGCCCTGCTGGTGGGCACAGGAACCAGCATGGTCATCGTAGAAAGAAGCTGGCAGTACTGGGGTGAATTCACATGTGTGACCCCCATGACTCTCAGCCCCACCCTGGGGCACAGAGCCTAGGCAGGTCTGGTGCACAGGACCCGCAAACACAGAGGAGGATGCTCAGTGCAGTGCCCAGTACAGCGTGGGACACTGTAGACAACTTGGGTGGTGCCCGCAACTGGCAGAGCACTGAGGGACCACATGGCAATGCTCACAGAGAAATACCCAGACCCTAGGGCAGTTGGGGGCAACAAACTCAATGGAGCAATAGGAGATAAGGACAACACCGCACTGAGTGCAAACAGGAAGCAGAAAGGCACAGTACAAGTTATGCAAATCACACACACTCTACATATTTCACAGGACATGTGCATATTTAATGACATATATATCAAGAACAAGGGCTTAATGAGCGGAGGGGAAGGAAAGTGGGGATGCGGGGGTGAAGGGGAATAGAAACTTATATAAAAATGAAAGAGGGGCCTCACAAGGCCCCCATGGATACAGTGGGCCAGGACCCCGGAGTGAGATGAACTCCATCCTCCGCAGCAGAGCTGAGAAAGACCAATGAGGCAAAGACGACCTCGGCCCATCTTGGCGACTGGTGCACAGGAGGTCCGTAGGAGACTGGCACCTCTCCCCTCCCCCGCAGTACCACGCTTTTCCTCAGGCATACCTGGAAGCAGAATCACTGAGTAACCCTGAACTCCACGGGGTGTAACAGCAACAGTAAAAGGAAGACGAAACCTACACTGAAGTTTGGGTAGTCGCGTTTTGTAGTCGCGTTTTTAAAAGCCCAATTTAGAAAACCATCAACTATTCAGGCGATGGAGAACCCAAAGGCATGGAGAAATCCAGTCCTAGAATTCTTGACTAGCTGACCCAGTAACTCTCATATGCAAAATGCCAGTTGGGGACAACAACAAAAAAATCCTCAAACAAAAAAGAAACATTAGGGGAAAATGAAGGAAATCTGAAGAACAGCTTGGGCTTTAGTAACGATGTATCAAGGCTGGCTCATTAATTGTGGCAAATGTACCATATTAATGTAGGATGTCGACAGCAGGAGAAACTGGGCAGGGGGGGACAGATGGGAACTCTCTGCACTATCTTTGAAGTTTTTCTGTAAAATCTAAACTGGTCTGAAAAGTTTATTTAAAAAAAAGGCCAAGCAGGGCCCTAGATTTACTCCATCCCACTTCTCAGCCTGAGTTTAAAAGAGGACAGAAGCTCAAGGAAGTAGGTGGCTTCCTACGAAGACTTCCTTCCTTTGACTAGAGCCCATGGAAGCCAATGAGCAAAGGCATCATGGCAGAAGATAATTAAAACTGAACCATGGCTGGGAGGGGGAGGGTCTAGCTCAGTGGTAGAGCACATGCTTAGCATGCACGAGGTCCTGGGTTCAACTGCCCAGTACCTCCATTTAAAAAAAATTAAAAACTGAATCAATACGTGATCAGACTTCCATGATCGTCTTTGTAGTCTGCCAGATCCTCTGTTCTTCTATAGGTTCTCTCATGGTCAAGGCAAATAAATGGGACGTTCCTGGATGATCAGTTGCATGTTTCCGGGAATGAGCTTGTCCTGATGTGGGTCCTGATGGTCCCCATGCTTCTCCTTGGGTCCTTGAGGAGGCCGGCCCAAGCAGTCTGCTTCTCTCATCACAAGGAGCACAGGCCAAAGTGCTTCAATCAGGTTCCATGTTCAGCTTAAGAACCGTCAAAGGAACCTTGTTGAAATATTCTTCTGTTTGGCTCAAACAGGGTCTCAGCTCTTGAAGACATTTTAGACCCTGCCTTCCCTACACAGATAATGCACCCAGACTCATCTCCAACCTCGGTTCTGGTCTCCAGCGGCTCTGATTTTGCTCAGAGAGAAGGGAGATCCTGCCCTGCCCTCAGAAGTTAAGTCAAAACAGGAGAAACATACAGGGAAAATCCGAAGAGCAGTTAATGAAAACATCAGCTCCAGGAGAGAAACTGTCTTGGCAGTGTTCGGCACACTGCTACCACAGGGCAGCCTCTATTAAAATCTGAAACCCAAATCCTGACATCGTGCAAGTCTACATGTCAGCATCCACTCTGAGAACGGGCACAGGGAGATCTCCACAGGAGGCCCACTGCAGCAGCACTGCACGAAGAGCCGGGAACAGCCCAGACGGGGGCGCTGTCCAAGGGCCTGCTGGCATCCTGGTCAAAGGCAAACTGCTGGGCCAAGTGCATTCCAACCCCAGCTCTGCCACTCCCTAGTGATGTGACCTTGGACAGCCTTCCTAGCTCTCTCAGAACCTCTGTTTCCTCCTTTATGAGGCTGATCAGTGTACTCCCCTGAGGCTACTAGGAAGACCAAAAGAGACTGCATACATGGATGTGAGTGTGCCTGGCATGCAGGCCTCAGACCTCCCCCCACCCCTCACCCCCTCAGTCCAGTGATGTTTTCCTCCCCCAAACTCCACCTCCTCCAGCTCCTCCTCTGCAGCCTGTGAAAGGTGGCAAGTCTCCCAGCCCCTCCTGCCCTGTCCACCCCTCCCCTCACCGGCAGGAGAAGCAGGGACTCTGGGCCTACTTCCCCAGGCTGGCCTTGGTCTGTCACCCAGTGCAAGCTGGCTTCATCCACCACTCCCAGAAACCGTACTCAGGAACATGAGCTGGAACCTGAGACCGAGACATGGCTTCTCTTTCTTCCGATTTTCCTTCCCGCTCTCCAGCTATCCCTTCCCTGGCTCCTGACTGGCAACACTTCCTCAGCCTTAAACTGCACTGTCACCCTGTCCATCCTTCCTTCTCGACCCACAACCTGGGCCATGTGGTCCAGGCCCATGACTTCGTTTTCAGCTCACATTGAGACCTCCCAACTCCTGTCTTCAGCCTGAGCCCAGGCCACCATCACCTCTCCTGTGAACCCAGCCACTCCTGACACTTGGTTTCCTCATCAAGACACTGAAAATGATCAGCCCAGAGCTGCCATTGTGGCCCAGTGCCAGGCACACAGTAGGTGTTTACTCCAAAGCTCTGACCTCCTGTGCTGTATGAGCCTCTGCGGTCCCTCAAGTTCTCTCTCCTTCGAGTTCTCTGTGTCTCAAGGACATGGTACCTAGGACAGCAGCCCTAGGTACAAAAATCAAACAACATAAGCTAATGTACTTGGAAGGTAAAAGGGCTCTGAAACACAGGGCATCTCAGAGGGCACCGTTCCATCAATGTTGGCCTAACACTTCCTGGGCCTCCTGCCAAGTTGAACTCCTAACCATTCTTCTGATGGAGGAGACAGGCAATCTTCCCTCTGGGGGTTGTTACTGCAGCTGGAAGGTTCTGGAAGAGTCTTCTCACACGTTTTGAGGGCCTCATCCATACCAGGCACTGTGCTAGATGTTCTACCTCATCCATCATGTCCCAGAATGCTCTCGTGACTACCTCTGCCAAGTGGGTCTGATCCCAACCCTTACCGGGGAATAAGCATTTCACCCCGGGGCTGTGAGGCTGCAACTCCAGGATCCCCCACTGGTTCGCCAGGCTGCCTCTATGTGAGGCTAAAAGCAAACATTCTCCTTTCCTTCCCCAGACCAGCCTCCCCAAATTATCACCCACTGAGAAACGGGAACCAGTCACAGCTGCTCAGGCTGGAAAATGCGGACATTTTGTTACCCTTGACTCTTTCCTTCCCCTCACCACCCACATCCAACCCAGCAATGATGCCAGTCAGTTCAACTGAAAAAAAAAATCTCTCTTGAATCCAGCCATGTCTTTCACATCGTCACCACCTTGGTCCTCTAAGCAAGCACTCTGTATCTACTTTGTGCTATAGTTTATTTTCACTTTGTGTGTCTCATCTGGATGTAATTCTAACGACTTGTCCACCTGCGTGGTCATGTCTTCTCCAGCAGGCTTCTCCATCTCCCCAAGGCGCTCTACTGATCCAACAGAAGGCGCCCTTTAGAGCACCCAATCTCTGCCAGGTCATTGATGGCCCGCCAGGAGATGGCAGATGCTCTTGTCACTGTCACCAGCTGAGACCTCTTCTAGTGCCCTCCCTTTCCCTTCCTCCATAAAGGTCTATATTATAACCTTTGCACTAAAGACAGAAGCAAATAACCAGAATCCCTCTTTGAGAAATTGTCTCTAAAAATGAATATCATTATAAACAAGTAGGTTTAAAAGAGAAAAGCCTTCCACATCTGCTTGCATCTGTGGCCTCTGCAGAGACAGGCGGGAGGAAGAGAAGGGCCTGCGGACAGAGAAGGTTGTTCTCATCCTGCCGCTGGTGAGGTATTTGATTTCACAAGTATTAATCAAAATCACTCTTGATTATAGCAAAAACAACCTTTGCCATAATTTTAATGCAATTAACTGGAATATATGGTAATTCTGAGCAATCTTGCTCTTGAGATTAAAGAACAGCCTGCCAGGAAACACATGAATAAAGCTTTAAGATCAAAATTTGCATAATTAGGTTTCTTCCCTCCTCTCCCCACCCCCACCCACAGCCTCTCTGGTGGCAAGAAGTTCTGTTGAAAGGAGGTGTTTAAAGTTGGCAGCCTGGGCTGCCCTCCGGGGCTGGAATACTCCTTTCCAAGAGTGTGTTCGTATTTCTACGACGCATTCCTGATGGACTAACAGCCAGCCAAAGACAGGCGGACAGTGCAGAGATTTCTGAGCCGTTACTTTCAGAGGCGGGAGCAAAAAGTAGCCACGCCTTCTAGCTAATGAAACTGCTTTCTGGCAGTTTAGTACGGTGCCAACTTGTTCATCCTGCTCTCCAGAAGCATCATACTCTATTCTGGAAACCGTAACAACCTAAACGATACATCAGTCCCCCAAAGTTACAGTGTGGTTTATGAGATATTTTTATGCCTGGTCACGATGGATGATGGATTTCCTTCTCACGTGCTCCCCCCAGCCGAGGCCCAGGCATTGCTGTCGCAAGAAATGCCCCACCTCCTATAACCCTCCAACAGGGGCTATGCCAGCCAGAGCCATTGCCACACCCCACTGCACCCACTTCCTACCAGCCCTAGAGCCCCTAACCCTCCGGGGAGAGCTTGTGTTGCTCTGGGAGGGAGGGAAAAGCACCAAGCAGTTATTTTCCTGAAGACATGACAAGCAGGACCCAGCACCCATCTACTCCTAAGAAAGGGGAGAAGAGCCAGGAGATGGTGCCAGCTGCGCATCCGACAAGCAGGCTGGGGCCGAGGACTCCCGGAAGCCTAGCGAAACAATCCCCACCCTCGCCTTCCACCTCTGTCTCATGTGGAGGTTTTCCACCCCATCCTACCCAAGAAAAGATCTTTAACATTTAAAGTCATGTAAAATGTCAACAGTACCATTTCTTCCTAAATAAGTTATTCTTGGACCTGCAGCACACATTAGGCTGAAAGGTTAATATTCCTTTATCGGAAGGCTTGGAGGAAACAAGTCGTTTTTGTTCTTTGTGGCTTTGAAAACAAATGCAGAAAAGAGGAAGACTACAAAACAGGAGAGTAGTTGGTCCTTTTTCATAGGAACCTTCAAGAGAGGATGCCACTCTAGAGTCTGCTCAGATAACGAGAAATCCACCCTGACTTCCTGATCCAGACGGTGGACCAACCAAGCACACGTATATCCCCTGGCTCTCAAAACTCCTGGGAAAGCAACATACAAGTGTGTACATTCAGAAAAGTACTAGGAGCAAGGGGTGGAGAGAAGACGGGCAATCCAAGATGAAGATGAACCTTCAGAAGAATGAAGGTGGAGGAGATCTGAACCACAGAAAAACCAAAGTCAGAGAAACTGAGGAGCACCAGATATGGGAGGAGACATGGGGGAACTGGAACGCTCATACACTGCTGGTGGGAGGGGAAAATGCTAACACTTTGGAAAACTCTACCAGGTTCTTAAAAAGTTAAACATAGTCGTCACCTATGAGTCAGCAATTCTACTCTTTGGTCTCCATCCCAGAGAAATGAAGCCTACATCTACAAAAAGCCTTGGACACAACTGTTCACAGCAGCTTGATCTGTAACAGTGCTAAGCTGGAAACCACTTGGATGTCTGTGGACAGGGGAATGGATCAACCGTGGTACATCCAGACAATGGAAAACTGCTCAGCGAGAAAAGGAACAGCTGACATGTATTATCACATGGATGAACCTTGAAAACATTATGCTGCATGGAAAAAAAAAGCCCGACACAAAAGGGTCAATATGGTTTGTTTCTATGACACTCTAGAAGAGACAAAACTAACCTATGGGGTAAAATCAAATCAGTGGTTGTCTGTGGGAGAGAGGCTGGGAAATAATGTAACAGAACTCTCCAGGGTGATGAAAATGTTCTGTCTGGATATGCGTTCGCCAAAATGGATTGAACTTAAGGATCTTAATACCTTAGAATTTAACTATAGGTAGATCATACCTCAAAAAGAAAAAGAAAACTTAACAACCTTACCAGAACCGAGTGCACAAAAATATTTAAAACACTACTGAAGAACATTACTGAAAATCTTAACATGAGCATTTTCTTGTATGTAAATTATACCTCAATCTTAAAAGATACTTAGGAACTATACTAGAACTAAGTGAAGAAAAAAATTAAAACAGTACAATTGATCTTCAAATAATATGGGGGTTAATCCGCGTGTAACTTACAGTCAGCCCTCTGTATCCACTGTTCCTCTGCATCCACGAATTCAACCAACCACAGACTGTGTGCTACTGTAGTATTTACTACTGAAAAATATCCATGTATAAGTGGAGCTGTGCAGTTCAAACCGGCATCATTCAAGGGTCAAGTGTATTAAAAAACCAAAAAGAGGACTTGAACAAATGAAAAGACAAAGTAGTTTGTAGATAGGAAGATGCCATATCATAAAGATGCCAATTCTCCCTAATTTCAAAATATGACATGTTTCCAATAAAAATGGTAATGACAACAAATGTGGGAAGGAGCCAAGCTCAGAAGGAGGTGTGGAGGCCGGATGGAAGACCCCCTTCCCCCTCAAGTCAGTGTTGGGGAGGAGGACACGGAGGGACAGGAGGGGAGGAGACTAGGAACCCTGTGCGGACCTGCTGCTCCCCTCGGCTCTGGAGCAGCGCCTCACTCCAGAGAGGCTGGACATCTCCCCTCTAAAGAGACCTCCTGGAAGAGGATCCTGCCCAGGCTTGCCCCAGCCTGCTCACTGGCTCACTTACCATCTACAGCCCCAATACACAGCCTTCCCCTCTCCACACTGTGAGGTCCCACCCTCCCAGACTGCAGCCTGCCTCCAAGCCCAGGAAGAAAAATTCCTGGCTGGCTCTCTTCTGCAGAATGCAAGCGGATGCCAAGAATCACCCAACAGGCACCTCCATTCACTCATCCAACAGAGAGCCACTGATGAGCAGGACGACGACGAGGTGCGCAGCTCTGGTCTCAGCCCTGGGGAATGCCCACAAACAAGGCAGGTACAAGGGGTGGCCTCACAGAGCTGGAGTCTACTTCCAGTGGACTATCCATGCAGTGGAACATCACTCAGGGATAAAAAAAGAAAGGAACTGGGGTGGGTGGGTACAGCTCAGTGCTAGAGCGTGTGCTTAGCACGCATGAGGTCCTGAGTTCAATCCCCAGTCCCTCTATTAAATAAAAAAGGAATGAAGCACTGACACCTGCTACAACCTGGATGGGCCCTGAAAAGCTTCTGCTACGTGAAAGAAGCCAGTCACAAAAGGCCACCTACTGCCTGATTCCATTGATATGAAACATCCAGAATAGGTAAATACAGAGAGACAGAAAGTTGATTAGTGGTTGCCAGGGGCTGGGGCAGGGGAGAATGCAGACTGCTTAATGGGTGTGAGTTTTCCTCTTTGGGTGATGAAAATGTGTTGGAACTAGACAGAGGTGATGGTCACACGACTTTGTGAATGTCCTATATGCCACTGAGTTTTCTACTTTAGAGGGATTAATTTTATGGTCTGTGAATTATACATCAATTTTTTAAGCCCTAAAAAAAGAAAACTGCATTTCAAGAGGACATTCACAGGGGAGCCAGTGGGAAGAGGATTTGGGTCAGAGAGTACAGGAAACCGGGCTGGAGTCTGGCTGGCCGGGCCCCCACTTGCATCTAAAACCAGAGCCAGCCTGCGGATGCTCTCTATAAATACACCTGGCCCCTAACCAGGCTC
Organism: Camelus ferus; assembly: GCF_009834535.1. Taxonomy (NCBI): domain Eukaryota; kingdom Metazoa; phylum Chordata; class Mammalia; order Artiodactyla; family Camelidae; genus Camelus; species Camelus ferus. Next base: position 79,280,732 of record NC_045732.1, on the reverse strand, counting down.
TCAGCCTGACCGCCCCAACACGAAACAGGGTGTACTTCCAAGGGCTGATACGACCTGCTTGGACACAACAGAAGTGTTCCGGCCCTGATGCTTGTGCTTCAGAGTTCTGTAAATCCAACCATATTTTCAATGTCTTAAGTAGTTCTCATTTTAAGGATATCTTCAGGGAATGCTTTTCATAGGATCATAGAACAAAAAAGTTCACACAGAACTATTTAGTCACCAAACATTGAACACCCACCAGGTATCAGGGGCTGGGTGAAAGAGAAAGAAGAGAACAGAGTTCTTAACCTCAGTCCAGTGGTGGAGATACTTGAACAGAGGTCGCAGCAGCTGCGCATGTCAGGTGCTATACAGTCACAGCTTTAAGGAGTAAGGGGCAGCTGAGCCCAGTTCGGAAGGGCGAGCAGACATTCTCTGGGAGCAGAGGAAACTTCCTGAGTCAAGCCCCAGGGGCGCAGGAGCCTGTCATTGTCAGAGAGCAGGGATAAAATGGGAGGGTTGGAACTGAGTATGTAGCGGGCAAAGGACAAGGAGGGCACATGAGGAAGGTAGAGCTAGTTGAGGGGCTTCAGGGGTGACAGGAATGGAAGGATAAGCTGCCTACATGTGTCCCTTGGCATATAGGCTGGAACAGTGACACCATCCACCCATCTGGGGAGCACAGGAGGTGACATCAGCTAGGGGAAGAAATGCCATATCCAGGTTCACACATGGCAGACTTGAAGACTCCTCTTTCTGACCCTCCACCGATCTGACACCACTGAGCAACCTTCCTTGAAACCCCATGTCCTAAAAGTCCACGACATTTTCTTTCTCCAGCTCTTGTCCTCTCCTGCTGCGCATTGTCCTTTGCTGGTCCTACTCTGTCTACCCCTTCAATTTTAGTGTTCCCCAGATAGCTGCCGTACATGTTCACCCACTCTCCCAGCCTGATGCCACCCGTTTCTATGATTTCAGCTTGTAATAGAAAAAAACAAATCTGACTCCATGTTGGATCTGTTCCTTTGACTTTTAAACCCTGTGCTGTTTCCTGGGCTTAATCTTGCTGGTTCTGCACTTTTTGTAAAAGAAGGTTGCCTAGAGCCTGAAATATACAGGATAGTCTCAAGGCTCTGACCTTTAAGGTTGTAACACTTTTCCATTCATATAGAGATTAAAAGTTGCAGAATAGAAAATTACATTTGTTTTGTTGGAGGTTTGCAGGGACACCATGACCTGACCAATGTGCACAGGAACAAAGGATTCTGACACCAAGAAGTTTGCAACAACCAAGATAAAGAACAATTCCATTGGCACAGGCATCCCTTATGCTGCCTTTTTATAACAGTATCCATCTCTTTCCCACCTTTCCCCTTTCCCCTCACCTGCCCTTGACCCCTGACCACCACTAATCTTTTCTCCATCTCTCTAAATGTTATTTCAAGAATGTCATAGAAATGGAATATTGCAGTATGTATTCTTTTGAGACTGGCTTCTTTCACACAGAATAGGGCATCTGAGACTCATCCAGGTGGCTGTGCATATCAACAGTCTGTTCTCTTTAAGTGCTAGGTAGTATTCCACAGGGTAGAGGTATCACAGTTTATCCTGTCACCCATCAAATGGCAATGGAACTGATTCCAGTGCTTGGCAATTACAAATAAGCCTATCAACATTTGGGTACATGAAGCCTTGAATTTTCCAGAATGCCTTTCTGTTGCCTCTTTACGAGAATAACGACTTGGATCACACACTTATTCTCTCAAAGCTGTGCAGAGGTATTGTCCCGACATCTTCTCGCATCAAATACTGTCATGAAGCAGGGTGATGCGAACTGGACTTATTTTCCTCTAATAGGTGCTCCTTCTGCCCTAGGTTTCTTTAAAACAATCACCACCAAAGGGATAAGTCACGCACTAACCTAATCAAGAAAAAGTGAGAAAAGAATGGATACACATATTAGGACTGAGAAAGGAGAAGTTTAACTACTAACACAAAGGAAATCAAACAATTATGCAAATATTTATAAGCATCTACTACGTGCCCTACCTTGTTCAAGGTCCTGGGGATACACCAGTAAACAGGAAGGACAAAAACATCCTGCCTTTATGGAGCTTATAGTCAACTGGATTAAATGGCTATTATTCTAGAGCTACATAAATATTCAAAAATTAGTCAACATGAAAGACAAAACCTAACATATAGATAGAATATAATAGAGAAAACCTAAATAGAGCATCATGAGGAAAAATGGGAAAGCTGTATATGAACTACCCCTGAATCAACCAGGCTCAATCTGCAGGAGAATTATTTCTATCCTCAAAAGACAGAAGATGTCTCTACTGTTCGAATTTTCTAGAGCACAGAAATGAGAAAAACTTCCCATCTTTTAATAACACCTGGAAAAAGGAGCACAGAAAAAAGTACACTACAGACCAACCTCACTTTTGAATACTGATAGAAAAAAAATATGCACCACTAGAACCCAATTGTGTATTCAGAAGGAATACATCCAAAGCCCACGGTGGGCTTGCCAAGGATGCTCACTAGGAGGGGTCTAGTGATATGATTTACTATCTCAGTGAGTTAAAGGGGAACACACAGATCTTGAGATACCAAATCACCACTAGATAACAATTCAATGTCTAAATCTGATTTTTTAAAAATTCAAATCCTTAGTAAAATAGGAGTGAGGATTTATCCTTAATAAGACAAAACAATATATCACAAATCAAAGTCACAAACAAGCAAAGAGGCCCCTTAGCATCAGTATTATTTAACACAGTCCAGGGTGTACCAGCCAGTAGAACCAGAGAAGAGATTACCAAGGGGGGAGAAAAAGAGAAATACTGGAAAAGAGGCAGTGCCATTGCTATCTGCACGTGATATGAAACACCAAGAGAATCAAGTGAAAAACTAAGAGGAAGGAAAAATACCATGTGATATCACTCATATATGGAATCTTAAAAAAAAAAAAAAAGTACAGGACACTATGAACTCATCTACAAAACAGAAAAAGATGTGCCAGACATAGTAAACAATTGTATGGTTGCCGGGGAAAGGGAGTGGGAAGGGATAAGTTTGGGAATTTGAGATTTACAAATGTTAGCCACTATGTATAAAAATAGATTAAAAAGGAAAAAGAAGTTTCTTCTATAAAAAAATTAAATTAAGAGAAGTAAAGATTGTTTAGTAAGGTGGTTGGTAATAAAATATATATATATATAGCTTTCTCAGAAACCAACAATCATCACTTAGAAAATTTAATGAGAAAAAAATTCCACTTATAACAGGAATATAAAATCCTCGGTAATAAGCCTAACAAGAAATGTGAGGTAGAACATGAAGAAAGTTATAAAATGGAAAAAAAAAAAAAGGAACATAGAACTAAATAGAGAAACCAGTGTTGGAAGGGAAAATTTACTACTGGGTTTTTTTTTTAAGTCAGCTTTCCTAAAAATCAACCTAGTCAATACAATTCCAATCAAAATCCCAATGGTCTTTTTTTTAACTTGAAAATTTGACCCTACAGTATGCATAGGGAAATATGAAATTTCAGAGTCATTTAAGAAGGGCCTGCCCCATCAGATTCTAAAATTTCTGCAATTTGTTTAATCAGAGCAATATCTCAATACATTTTTCATACCACAGTACCTGAATGGCCCAGCTGCATCACTGATTGTGTTGACAGACAACACTTGACCCCAATGTCAATTCAAAGGCCTCTGGGGCCCACCATACAAACATCACTGGCCTTAGACATTTCCTGCCACCAATTTTAAGTTATCAGTTCTCTGCCCTGCTACTTCCATTGTCTGCTTGCTCCTAAACTAATTCAAGCAGCTCTCTGTGTGCATCTTCCCACATAACCCTACAGGAAGGAGGGAGAATTACCCTCTTCCTTCCAATTCCACACCCTGGTGAGGTCACCAGTGTCAATCATTTGGGACCTGTGACTTCAGAATGTACTTAACATATACATTTGCCCTGATGGCCTCTGTGAAACCTTTCAGCAGACCAGTGGGGCAAATGACAGAAGCCACACTCCAGTGTGACTGAGAAAATAAAGGGAGATGAAGAGGAAGGGTGGGGAGTGGAGATGTGGAGGGGCAGGGAGATGGAGCACTAGCTTAAAAGGGAGGCAAGGGAAGGAGAGAGATCGCAGGATGAAGGAAAACTTAAGCACGTTTTTAGGTGGGTGAAAGGAACCAAGGAAAGGGAGAGGGTGACAAATGAAAACATAGACAGTAAGTGATGGATTTCATTAGTAAGGTCCCTGCTCTCAGGTAGGGATGGGGATGGTTAGATACATTTAAGACAAGAACAATATACCATAAAGTCCCTGGGGATATACCAATCTAACAAGCAACATGAAGCGCCCGCTGTGGGCCAGAGCATGGCTAGGGTGAGCTCCAGACCTCCTGGTTCCCAGTGTAGCGGCCTTTGCATTAGACAGACTTCCACTCAAGAACATGACCTAATAAGCACAGAAAAGGATGCTCGACTTCATTAGTCACTAGGGAAATGCAGATCAAAACCACAATGAGATGCTACATCATTAGGATGTATTTTTTCTCAAAAAACAAAACAAAACAAAAAAAACCCAGAAAATAAGCATTGGTGAGAATGTAGAGAAACTGGAACCCTCATATGCTGCAGGTGGGATTGTAAAATGACATAGCAGCTTTGTAAGAAAGCCTGACAGTTCCTTAAGAAGTAGAACACAGTGTTTACCATATGACCTAGCAATTCTACCCAAGATCATTGAGAACTTAGGTTCACACAAAAGTCCATGTGTGAATGTTTACAGCAGTATTCATAGGAGCCAAAGAGCAAAAACCACCCAAATGTCCATCATCTGATAAACTGATATAATAAAATGTCTTATACCCATACAATGCAATGCTATTTAGCCATAAAAGGCATGAAGTTTAGGTCTTCTGCCCATTTTTGGACTGAGTTGCTTGTTTCTTTGATATGAAGGTGTATGAGCTATTTGTATATTTTGGAAATTAGTCCCTTGTCAGTCACATCATTTACAAATATTTTCTCCCATTCTCTAAGTTGTCTTTTCATTTGGTTGTTGGTATCCTTAGCTGTGCAAAAGCTTTTAAGCTTAAATAGAGCTCATTTGTTTATTTTTGCTTTTATTTCCAATACTCCAGGAGCTGGTTCAAAAAACATATTGCTGTAATGGATGTCCATGAGTGTTGTGCCTGTGTTTTCCTCTAGGAGTTTCACAGTATCTGGTCTTACATTTAGGTCTTTAATCCATTTTGAGTTTATTTTTTTGTACATGGTGTTAGATAATGTTCTAATTTCAGGCTTTTACAGCAATTCTCCAATGAAGACACACAAATAGCCAATAGACACAGGAAAAGATGCTCAGCATTGCTAATTGTCACAGAAATGCAGATCAAAACTACAATGAGATATCACCTTACACCAGCCAGAATGGCAATCATTGAGAAGCCTACAAATGATAGATGCTGGAGAGGGTGTGAAGAAAAGAGAACCCTTCTACATTGTTGGTGAGAGTGCAGATTGGTGCAGCCACTATGGAGGACTGTATGGAGGTTCCTTAAAAAATGGAAAATAGACTTACCATGTGATCCAGCCATCCCACTCCTGGCCACATATCCAGAGAAAAATAAAATTCAAAAAGACACATGCAGCCCAATGTTCATAGCAGCAGTTTTCACGATAGCCAAGACATGGAAACAACCCAAATGTCCACCAACAGATGACTGGATAAAGATGTAGTATATATATACAATGGAATACTATTCAGCCATGAAAAGAATAAAATAATGCCATTTGCAGCAAATATGGATGGACCTGAAGACTATCATTCTAAGTGAAGTGGGCCAGAAAGAGAAAGAAAAATGCCATATGACATCATTTATTTGAGGAATCTAAAAAATAACAATAAGGACACAAATGAACTAATTATTTTTATTTCTTGAATATGTGTAAGCACATTTGACTGTCCTTTATGACTGGATTACTGCATTCTGTTGATTTTTATTTTGTAGCTGGCTTTAATCTTTTGATAACTATGTAAGTTTAAAAAGCTAAAGATCTGTTCTTAGAAACAATAATTAGTACATATATGTAAACTAAAAAAATGTGCAGCATACTGTATATATGTATTTACATGCAATATAATGTGTATATGCAGTCAAAACAGAATTTGGATTAAAAAAAGGCATGAAGTATGGACACCTGTTTCAATATGGATAAATCTTGACAACATTGTGCTGACACTGAAAGAAACCAGATGCACACCAAATCTAAAAAGAAATGATACAAATGAACTTATTTACAAACAAGAAATAGATTCACAGACATAGAAAACTGACTATGGTTACCAAAAGAGAAAGGGGAGGGAGGGAGGGATAAATTAGGAGTTTGGGTTCAAGATATACATACTAATATACATAAAGTAGATTAAAAAAACAAGGACCTACTGTAAAACACAGAGAACTATATTCAATATCTTGTAATAGCCTATAATGGAAAAGAATATGAAAAAATATATATGTATATGTATAACCGAATCACTTTGCTGTACACTTGAAACTAACACAACATTGCAAATAAACTATACGTCAATAAAAAAGGCCACACATTGTATGATTCCACATATATGAAGTGTCTAAAACAGACAAATACACAGGAACAAAGCAGACTGGTGGCTGCCAGGGTGGAAGGGGGGAACTGGAAAAGGGTTGCTAAAGGGTATGGGGCAGCTTAGGGGGTCATAAAAATGTCCCAAAATGTGATGTGATGGTGGCCCAACTCTGAATATACTAAAACCCACTGAACTGTATCCTTTAAGTGGGTGAATGTCATGGTATGTGAAAAATGGAACTATTTCAAGTGGTGGGAGGGGAAGGGAAATCAACCTGCTACACAAAGGCCTCTGCCGTTCAGTGGTTATAAAGGTCCCCTCTGCAACCACAGGCAAGCACCTTTATGGCTTTTTGCATGTTTCATCCTCTAGATAGATCAGACACTCCAAGAAACCCACCCTCGCCCTCAGTTAGCCCTCCCTCCTCTTCTGAGGCTGCAGCCACCTTGTGGCTGCCCCTTTCCTCAAGGCCACCCTCTCCTGTCTTCCAGCATCTTCCCTCTTCATCAGGGAGCCAGTGGAGCTGTCCAGCACTGGCTGGGTTCTTTCTCTACCCCAAGTCAACCTAGAATGTGAACACCTGTGGCCTGGGGGTCCTCCAGATCCTGCTCTCGGCCCCTTCGCCTCCTTCCTCATCTCCAACAGCCTTCACTCGCCTCGCTTTGCTAAAGGCAGTTCCATCCCCACTCTGCACAAGAGACTGCGCCGCCTTGGAAATGCCACTCTCCAGTCTTGGCCCTGTCTTCCCAGTCCTGGCCAGACCTCGCAGAGCCTGCCAAGCAGCCCACGGCCAGTCCTTCCTGTTCTCCTCCCGGCTTTCGGCTGCTTCCCCACCCTCCTCGCACATCGTCCAGGCGGAGACTGGAGCCAGCATCAGCAATCCCAGTTACAGCGCTCTGCTCTCGCCCTACCCATCCCCAGCTTTGAGAGGGGAACCCGCTCTCTGTCCTTACTACTCTGGGAGCTTTGTATAGCAAGGCCAACGCCTGACTCATCCCCGTTGGCTCTGCACAGAGCAGGGTGCCAGATGGCACTTCATTAACCCCTCCCAGAGGAGACTGACACTTGGAGGAGCGATCCTGATCCTGCCGCCAGCCTTTCTGCCTTCTGGGGTGATGCCACCCTGCAGTGGCAAGTCTCCCATCCCTGTGCTGACAGGCATGAGCACAGCCACCAGTTCAGGGCTGGTGACTCAAGCCAGGCCCTCGGGGTACCTGGGCAACCCACATTCCTTCACTGGTCCCCCTGTCGCCTGATATTCCTCCTTCCAATCTTCACTGTCTAGCTGGATCCCCACACTCTCAGCACAAGACTGTCTCCTCCTCCACAGGCAGGCAGGCTCCACATGCCCCCTCGGCCACCTCATGTGCGTCTGCAAGAAGAACAGTCACAAAGGCTGACAGCAACTGAGCACTGACTAAGGTTCATACCTTATCTCACCCACTTCTGCCAGCCAACTGGTAATTAGGTACCATTATCCTCAGCCAAATAATATGTACAAAGATTTACTGAAATGCAATTTATAATAGCAAAGACCTGGAGTCCACCTCAATATCCATCAAAAGTCATATACTCAAAACAATTTTAATTATGTAAGAAAATACACACAATATAAGGTTACATACACAAACAGGATAAAGATACATCAATTTGTATTTCCAGTAATGGCAAGATGGATTATTTGGACAAACCTTCCAATTAAAAACAATTTAAATGGTTGATTTTTAAAACATCCCCTTAAAAGCACTGAAGGACTGACAGGATGGTTAAAAAAAAATGACAATACCTAAGAGACAGCAGGAAATCCAGAGAGGTAGGAGCCCATCTGTGCACACCCAGCTGTCTGCCCCACAGCTATCTGCCAGCCTGGACAAACCCTGCCTTTGACTTTGGCAATATTCCAAGACAGGCAAAGGGGACTGTAGTTCAGGCCCATGAGCACCTAAGTTAAGGCATCTAATAGAAAATTCTTCCCCGATTAAACTGGGGCCCCAGAGGACTACACCCTTGGGGGAAGGGTGACTCAGAAACAAACTTGCCCCTTCCCAACTCAGCTCCGGAGGACTGCAAGGAAGGTTGCCTTGGTGCTGGGAAAACAAGGGGAAAAGGTTGGGCACTCATTTTAGGTGCTTCCAGGCTAGTAATGTCCTAAGGCACCTGACAAAATCAAATACAGTCTTCTCTAGAAGAAGGTACATTTATCTTAGACTTCAAAGAGCCCCCACATATATATTTCAAGGGCAATGAGTAATAGACAGCCAAAAATAACCAAGCACATGGGGAAATAAAGCATCATGATTGAAAAGCATAGAAAAAGAATAGATAAATGAGCCAAGACTTGACCAGGTGATTCATAAAGGAATCAAATTGGACAATAAACATATGGAAAGATGCCCAACTTCATGAGTAACCAGAGAAAAGCAAATGAAACCATAAAAATATGACACACTCACTAGTAGCTAAAATTATACTCAAGTCTGACAGTAGCAAGTGTTGATGAAGCTGTTGCACAACAGAAACATTCATATATTTTGCTGATAGGAATGTAAAGTGGTACAACCACTTTGGGAAACAGTGTGGCATCACCTGAAAGAGTGAAGCTACAAATACTACATAACCCAGAAATTCCACTCTTACGTAGAATCTGAGGACAGCAATGGTCAAACTTTTTGGCCCTTAGGACTCTATACACTCAAAAATTGAGACTCTCAAAAACCTTTTGTCTATGTGGGTTATATCCAATTCATATCTGTGATACTAGAAGTTAAAACTGAGAAAAATGTAAAACACAAGAAGACACAAGCACACATTCCATTAGCCAGGGTAATGATGTTATATGTCACGTCAGATCTGGAAAACACTGTACGCTCATGAGGAAGTAATGTAAAAGGCATTTAACATCTTAGTGTTATTATGAAAATAGTTGGACCTTGTGGACTCCTGCAAAGGCCTTGGGAGCCCTCCAAGGGTACCAAGACCAATGTTTAAGAACCAGTACCCTAGATAAACAACAGGGTTCTACTGTATAGCACAGGGAACTATAGTCAATATCTCACAATAAACTATAATGGAAAAGAACATGAAATATATATACATATGTACAACTGAATCACTATGCTGTACACCAGAAACACAACACTGTAAATCAAGTATACTTCAAATAAAAAGAACCAGTACCCTAGAGAAATTTGTACATATCTGCATCAGAATGCTCACAGCAGCACTCCTTGAAACAATCAAAAACTGGAAACCACCCAAACGTCCATCAATAAGAGGATGAATTAAAAAAAAAAAAACCTCGTGGGATATTCAAATCCTCGTGGTATATACTCAAACACTGGAAAAAATACTTGGCAATGAAAATGCATCAGCCACAAGCACACATATTAGCAATGTGGGGGGAAAGAGGCAAAACACAAAAACCTACATACAGTGTGATTGCATTTCTACCAGGCTACAAGACAGGCCAAACTCAACTATATTATTCAGGGCCACAAGCAGAGCTGGTAGACGTATAAAGCAAACAAAACAACTGCACAAAAAGCAGACTAGTGTCGCCTCTGTGGGGAGGGCAGGGCTGTGATCACAGACGGACTCACAGAGGTCCACCCGGGTGCTGTCAACGTTCTATTTGTCAGCTTGACTGGCAATGACAGATTTTCACTTTACAATTATTTGTTAAAGGCCTTGCATACGTTTCAATATCTATGCCATATTTCACAATAAAGGGGAAATCTCCATACCAATAATGTGAAATATATATTTCTACAGAGAACAATACATTGAAATACCGTATTCTGATATGTTAATGGTGGTTAACCCTGGGTAATGGGGTTTGCATTTTCTCGACACTTTTCTACATTTTGCAAGTTTACTACAAAGAGCACGTATTAGTCTTGTAGCCATGTAAACACCTGGTATTGTCAGACTTCATTATAATTTGTAGCCTACTGGAGGGTATGTAATTTTTTCTTATTAGAGTTTAATTTGCATCTCTCCAATTACTAAATGAGGTTGAGCATCTATTCATATGTTTGTTGTCCAATTTGATTTCTTCTCTTATGAATTGCTTAGTCAAGTCTTTGGCTCATTTTTCTGTTTATTCCTTTTCACTGTTTCTCAGAAAGTCATAAAATGTATTAGAAAAAAAGACAAGGTCGGCCGCTAAAATTGAAACTAATGAGGATCAACCCAAAATAGATGGGCTGAGCCATCTGTGGGAGTCTGTGCAGAAGATAACTTCCTAAAGAGACGGACGATGCACCTGATCTGACTAGGATGAGCTCAAAGCTCGCCAAGCAGCCTGGGGTGTTTTCCGAGAGTCAGCTGGCTGCTACCCATCCAGAAAGATTCTGTGATCTGATTTACTCTAACGTGTCCATCCTGAGGCAATGCGACGATGACAGAAAACTTCAGTGACTCATGAGGAATACTGAAAATGGAGAGTGGAAATACAAAGGATATGTCTGTCTCTACAGCAGTGGGTCTCAACCCGGGGCTGTTCTGCCCCCAGGCGACACTAGGCTAAGTCTGGACTCACTTAGAGTTGGCAGACTTGGGAGGGGGTTGCTGCCGGCATCTAGTGGATAGAAGCCAAGGATGCTGCTAAATATCCTTCAATGCACAGGATAGCCCCTCCTGAGGAATTAATCCACCCCAAGCATCAGTAGTGCCATGGCTGAGAAACTGCTCAATAGCCTCTCTCCAGGGGAAAAAAAAAAGGGCTCAACCCTCCAGAAACCCTCTCCAAGTAGAAATGGTCATAGGTGGAGAAAGGCAAGTCCCTGGGCGGTCTCACCTCGATGGGGGTCATCCAAGGCTCTTGAGACCCACGCTCTACAAGCCCCTCCAAGGGAGCTGCATGTTAGTCACTGTGCTCTCCAGCGAAGACCGCCCCCCGCCCCGGAGAAAGCTTCTGCAAATAAGGGCAGGTCAAGCTCACAGAGAATCAGTGCTAAAGGACCGTCAGAGCCAGCCAGCCTATCCCACTCATTAGTGAAAGAACCTGACAGCTGAAGACAGCATGTGGCATCAAGGGAAGATGGGGAATAGAGCTGAGCTAGTAACCAGTACAACAACAAATAGGCACCACGGTGATTGTTTCATAAAGACACAGAGAAGTATGCATCCTGGTAGAGCTATAGCAGTTACTACTTCTGCAGGAGATGCAGCATTTCGTCTGGACCTTGAAATCTCAGCAGATTTGCGTGGCAGTTTAAAACTGTGGCTAAAAAATTCTTTGATGCTCTTCCATTGAGAGGTAGGATATATGTTCTCAGCTTGAATCTGGACTATCCTTAGATGACTCAGCCTACAGAATGCAGTGAATGTGCTGGTGCGTGACTTCCGAGGAGCAGAGCCCACAGAACTGAACACAGATGCGCAGAGGAATTGTATGTGCATGTTCAGAGCAACACTGCGTTCAATAGCCAAAGGGTAGAAACAGCTCATGTCCATCAGTTGATAAATAGGCAAGCAAAGTGTGCTGTATGTCCATAAAATGGATTATTCAGCTTTAAAAAGGAATGAAGTATTGATTCATGCTACAACCTGGATGAACCTTGAAAACATTATGCTGAGTGAAAGAATCCAGACACAAAAGACCATCTCTTGTGTGATTTCACTTATATGAAATGTCTAGAACTGGCAAATCCAGAGACACGAAGCAGATTAGTGCTTGCCAGGGACTGGGGGAGGAGAGAACAGGGCGTGACCATTTACAGGGCATGGCGTTTCCTTGGGGGGTAATGAGAATGTGTGAAATTCCCACGTTGTCCCCTGGAACACCCATGCTTAGAGCCCTAAGTGGAAGTTCAATGACCATGCTGTAAGAAAACCCAAACCACGGGCAGAGGCCAGGTAGCAACAGGCCAGCTGAGCCAATCTCTCATGAAATGTCAGGGAAAAGCCTTCAGATGATTCTAGCCCCTAGTCATTTGCGTCTTCTAGCTGAGATGCTAGACCCCTTGGAGCAGAGATAGCCATCCCTGCTGTGTTCTTCTAAATTCTTCTCCAGAATCTACAGCCAAATTCAGTAGTTACCAGCTGCTAAGTTTGCAGTGGTTAATTACAGAGGATGACAGGAACAGCCTTCAACATGGGGATGATCGGGGCAAGGGTCTTCTAGGCAGACAGCACTGCAGCAACAGTATAACCCAGGTGCCTCCCTGATGACACATATGACAGTTATTACATGTAGCTGCCTCCAGGTCTGTCTGGACTATAAACTTCTTAAGGGCAGATCCATGCTTTATTCTGCTGTTTTTGCCCTCAGTGCCCCACGCTGATCCTGGCTCTGTAGCCACTCACTCGGGCATCAGCAGATCCACTACCAAGGGCGACATCAATGGCTTCCATGCCCTCTGACTCCTGATTGGGTTCAGCCCACAGGTTCCCTCCATGTCTCAGTGGCTTTTTCACCACACCTCTGAGACAGGCTGCCACCTGGGACTGAGCAACAGAATACAAAGAAACTATAAGGAATTAAAAATAACTGTGTACATGCGCAGTTGGGGCAAGTTGTGAACAGTAAGATAAAAAAAGATCAAAAATCCAACTGCCACTTCTGAGGTGCTGGGAGCAGAAGCAGGGTCCTGCGCATGATCCCTGCACACAGCAGCACCAAGGGGTGAGCAGGCCACCTAAGACACCCCTCAGCCCGATCCCTGGACCCGCCCCCAACCGATTAAGGGACCAGCTCATCCCCACCCCACCACCGCCACTGCGGCCGCCAGGGAGTGAGTAAGGGCACCTGTTCCTTGTTTTGCACCCCCACGCTGCAGCATGAGTCCCAAGAAAGCCTCGCCTGCATTTCTCCTCTGGCCTCTTATCAATTGCTATTGATTAAGGAGTCCAAGAACCCTGGTTAGTAACACCTTTCCACCAAAAGAAATACCTAACCACTCCATTTATAAGTAGATGGTTCCAACCAATTAATAGACGTGGCTACATTTCCCCCCAAATTAAAAATATCCATGGTACCTCCATGAGTTCGCTGCCACTGAGTTCCTGCAGTGCCCCAGGGCACCTAGGTGCACAGTTTAGGACCCACAGGTGCAGCCATTGGGAGGCAGGAGCAAAAGACTGGAAGGTGGGAACACTCGCAGTGTTTATTCCTCTGGCTCCCACCCTCCAGGCTGCGGCAGTGCCCTGCACAGGTGGCCTGGTACCCCCCTGCAGCCCGAGCTACACTGGATTCCAGGACTCCTTCCTCCCCTTGCCACTTGAAGCCCAGGGCGGTAAGCACTCCCCTCATGGCACTTCACCACCCAAGGGGCTTCCCAACCCTTGCTGGTCTCCCCTAACCCTGCCCCTACCTTGTAAACAACCCTCTGAGTGAATGTGCAGTGACCTGGTTCCAGCGTTCCATCCATTTCCTGCCAGAGTCCCTGACTGCGCCACGGGTGGTTCTAGACACCATGAGGAAGCAGGCAAAAAACAAAGTCCCCGCCGTCATGGAGCCCACAGTCTAGTGGGACAGTAAACAAAGAAGCAGGTAGACAGATAGCATCAAGGGAGAAATGGCTTTTAAGAAAACTCAAGCAGGCTGAGAGTAGATGGGTATTTGAGGCATAGTTTCAGGGAGGGTGGTCAGGGGTGGCCTCTCCAAGGTGGGGGCACTTGGGAAGTTAAGGAGAGGACGCACATCTGTCCAGGGGAGGAGCTTCTAGCCAGAGGGGACGGCAAACATGAAGGCCCCAAGGTGATGGAGTGCTTAGCATATTGCAGGACCAGCAAGTCAGCCAGGGGAATGGGTGAGAGTACACACAGGCCCGGGTCTGTTGGGACTTGTAGGCCACGGTCAGGGTTTAGATGTTATTTTCATCACAACAGGAAGAGTTCTGAGCAAGGATGCAATGCCAGTGACTGAGGTCTCTAGAGATAGTCTGGCTGCTGCGTGGAAGTTGAACTGTAGGGGACAGGAGCAGACTCAGACAATTGTTGCGAGGTCACTGCCAGGGCTCCAATGAGAGGGGACGGTGGCCCAGCCAAGGGAGGTGGCCCAAGAGGAGGTGAAAAGAGGTGGGAGTCTGGATGATTCTGAGAGTGGTCACTGCTACAGACTGCTGACAGATCAGGTGTGGGACGTTCCAAAGCCACTAGCAGGATGGCGTTGCCAATTACTCAGGTGGGAAGAGAAGGTTTGAACAGGGCCTTTAAAGATGCGTATAAGCAGGGTTAACAGTCACAATAATATGGCTGCACAGGGCACGAACCCTTTGGTTCCTGGATCATGGGGAGGTCCAGGAATCCTGAAGGAAGGGCAGAGTCAGTTGGTGAGTGGGGAGAACGGCTGAACCAGGAAGGATTTCAATAACTTAATGCCAGCAAGGCCATTGGATGACCACGTGGGGATGTTGAATGCAAGAGCCTGGAGGTCAAGAGAGGTCAGGACTGGGGATAGAAACTGAAGTCAAAAGCATGCAGATGAGATTTCATTTAAGCCATGAGGCTCGTGAAAGAACCTGGGAAGTGAGTGCAGGTAGAGCAGGTGACCAAGGACAAAGCCCAGGGCATCCCCACAAGGCGTGAGATCAGAGAGGTGAGGGGAAAAGGCAAGGAATGACTAGCCTGGCTTTTCAGAAGCCAAGGGGAGAAAACGCTTCCAGGGGAGGGTGCGATCAGCAGTGTCAGATGACCCTCAGATTTAGCCACATGGAAGTCATCACTGACCTTGGCCAGAAACAGCTTTGGGGGAGGGGTGGGAAGTAAAGTGCTGGGAGGAAGTTAATGAGAGTGCCGAACTACAACTCCACATGGTATGTTGCATTTTCATGAATGAAAGATTAAAATACCATTCTTGTTTGTTTCTTGTTAGGCACTACTTTGATTTTTTTGCACCCCCCCCCCTTTTTTTAAAGCTAGATGACAGAGCCAAACAAATGAATAGTGAGAAAGTAAAAAGGATCGCTCCTGCAAGACAGCCCAGAATTCTGCAGGAAGCCAAAGGGATATGAAAAGCAACTCAATTCCAGGTCTTCCTCCCAGCTCACTGGGACTCTTGAGCCCAGCTCACTAATTTGGTGGGCACTTTGCTTCTGGTCAATAAAGGCTTTTGTAAACGAAAGCCCCTGAATTCTCATTAGAACCAATGCAAGCGAGGGAGGAAGGCAGGTGGCCCCTTTCCCATTCTCCTCCCCTCCCCGGAGCCTAACTTTGCTAATATCTTGACAACACAGCCTGTTTGCATTAGCAATTAATTGGCTGCTCCAACAATTCTGCGAGGCCAACAAAGCAGAGGTCAGCAGCCTCTTGGTGTAGATAAGGGAACTGTCGCCAGCAAATGGTGGGGCCACACTGGAATGCCGGCCCCGTGTTAATTCCATCATCCGGGGCTAGCTGAAGCAGCAATAAAAATAAAAAGAATGTCGAGATGAGCGGCTTGGTGCCTTGGCTCTATTTTGGCCATAGCGCCTGTAATGAATTCCGCTCTGCAACAATGCTTCCTGCTCAGGGTATTGCCTCTAATTTGGAAAACAATCCCAAACAGAACCACCTTGCAAGGCCAGCCAGATGTTGTCTCTAGCCTCTCCTTCAAACAGATGTTTTCAAGCTTTAAAGCTGCAGAGCCCTCTGACATCTTATGAGCAGCCTCAAGTAGAAAACTAATAGAAACAGAGCTCAGGATTAGCTGAAGCTGGAGTGGCGGCCCAGGCCCACCCATTTCTGCTCTGTTCCTCCCCCGAAACCCACCTGGGGACAAAGGTGAGCCTGACCGCACACTCCCCACCCCCTCCTCAGCAAAGGGGAAGGCTCTGCCCGGACAAAGAGAAGAGAGTCTGTCTGCTGGCCCCAGACTGCACCCTGCTTCAAAAGCAGCCGTCAGGATTGGGGTGGGGGGAGTTGGGGGCATGGAAAAGGCCTCTTGGGACATAGCTGGTAGCCCCCACTGCAGGTGGCCCACGGCATGGGGCACACTCTCCAACCTCCTCGTGAAGTAGTTTAAAAATCAAACCCCAGCAAAAGACATCTAGCTGCCTTCCAGAGCCCTCAGAGGTGCTTCAAAACACTCACTGCTGCGCCAAGAACATCACTGCGGTCCAATTTTTGGCGCATTTACTTTAAAATCCTGAACTCAGAGCAGACTGAGGATTGATTTAAGTTGGCAAAGTTGAAGCAATGAGACATCGCAAGCTAGTTTTTTTTTTCAAAGAATGAAGAGGACGTTAATACCCATCCCTTAGCTTCTCTTAGTAAATGATAACAAATTTAGTGCCTTAAACCAACACACACTTTTATCTTACAGTTTAGGAGGTCAGAAGTCCAACACAGTCTCCCTGGGCTAAAATCAAGGTATCAGCAGGGCTGCATTCCTTCTGGAAGCTCTATGGGAGAGCCAGTTCCCTTGCCCTTTTTCCAGCTGCTCGAGGCTGTGTGTGCAGTCCTTAGCTCCGGGCACCTTCCATCTTCAGAGCCAGCAGCGGTCAGTTGAATCTTCCTCACATGGCATCACTCTGATTCTAACTCCTCAACCGCCCTCTTCTGTATTTAAAGGACCCTTGTCCTTTAATCGGCCAGGATAACCCAGGAGAATCTTATTTTAAGGCCAACTGATTAGCAACCTAATTCTATTTGCTGCCTTAATTCCCCTTACTGTGTGACCTCACAGTCACAGGTTCCAGGGATTAGGGTGTGGACACCTTTGGGGGGCATTCTTATTATTACCCTGCCTACTATAGCTTCCCACCCACCTCCATTTGGAACACCAACCCGCATGAGAGATTTTCTCACCCATTTCTATTATGTGTTTAGGTTGACTTTAAGCTTTTATATACAAACCAAGACTGGCTGGTCAGTGGACCTGTGAGCAAGCCTCAGGGAGGCCAAGTCTGGGTTGGGGACCAGGAACCCCTGCAGCCAGGCCTCCCCATGCACGTGCTAAGTGCAAAGGGTAGGAGAGGACACATGGCATGAAAAGCACCAACAGCACGTGGGGAAGAACCCCAAATGAAAAGTCTGTGCACCTGGAAACTATCTTTCCTTAACTCACAGAACCCAAACCAGCTGCTCCCCACCCTCCCCTCTGAGCAGCCAGACAGCCTGGTCATCCTCATCCTTGCTGCTGTCATCCCTGCTGCAGGCACCTTCAGGCCCCCTCCTCAGTGCCTGCTGACACTGACTCCTGGGTGATTTTTGACTTTGTGTGCTTAACAAGCACACACATTGGTGTTACCTGGTTCCAAAATGATGGAGGGGATGGGGGTGAGGAAGGGGCTGAAAACCAATCGAAACTGGTGAGACTAAAAGGCAAACAAGTCCCCAGACCCAGCCAGGCCAGTGCGATGACTGGGATGCGTAAGGGCGAACTTGAGCCATCCCAGACAAGGAAGGGCCCCTGCATCGCATCCCCAGGATGCGCCTCTGCAGGGACCACTCCTGAGCTCGGGCAAGCAGGGTGAAGCAGCTCTGGGCCAATCCTGCAGGAGCCCCTGTGGCCTGTCTGGCTCATACCCAGCCCAAGTCAGACCACAGGGCTTCTGCCTGGATCCCAGTGCCACCGGCATGTGGAGCCCACTGGGCTCCCACCCTCTCCCTAGCCCGACCTAGCTCAAAGGCCCTGAAGAGCACCCCCAAGCCAGGAGTCACATGCTGCTGCCCCCTTCAGGTGTTCTGCTTGGACACCACTGAATTTATTTTAAATGGATATAATTCACACACCATACAACTCACCCTTTGCAAGTATACAATTCAGTGGTTCTTGGTACATTCACAAGGTTATATATCCATCACCTCTCTCCAATTCCAGAACATTTCCATCACCCCAAAAGGAAACCCTGTACCTAGTAAGCAGTCACTGCTCGTTCCCCTGAGACTCTGGCAACCACTAATCTACTTGCTGTGTCTAGGGATTTGCCAACTCTGGACATTACATATGAACTAAATCATGCATATGTGGGGCTTTGTGTTTAGGTTCTTTCACTTAGCATAAGGTTTGCACTGTAGATTTTTAAAATGCGGCTTGGAGTAAGTGTTATTAACGGAGCTCAGTCAGAGCCAGGTGTTGTGCTAAGTGTTTTATTCATTTGTACCCATTTAATCCTAGTAACCACCCCTCACGGCGGATGGTGGTATTATCCCCATTTTACAGATGAGGAAACCGAGGCATGCAGCAGTTAAGTGACTTGTCCTGTGTGGTGGTAGTGCTAGATACCTCTTTTTCTTTTTTAATGGAGGCACTGGGGATTGAACCCAGGACCTCGTGCATGCTAAACACATGCTCTACCGCTGAGCTGTACCCACCCCACTGGGCCACCTCTCTTTAAGGGAGCAGGCACTTGGAGGTTTGCCAACACGCTGATCACACTTACTCTCGGCCACTTCTCACATTTCTATGACCTGCCCCATTCCTGGACAGATTGGCCTTCACGACCCCTCCTTTGGTTATTCAGATAAACTTGAGTTCAAGTCCAAAACCTTGCTGGACCACGTGTTTTTCATCTGAGTTACCACTCAGTTACTTTTCAAGGCTGTATGCAAGCTGCTTGTATGGACATGAGGAGACGACATGGGTGACAGTGCCAACCTTTCAGGGTAGCTAAGAGGTGCAAAGTGTGTGAGACACGGAGGGCCTGGCGCATGGAAAACACTGGGGAAATAGAGCCCTCGTAAAATTACCACCCAGCCGGACCCCTGAGGTTCTCCCTGAACCTCAAAAGAACAGCTTCCCATTTCTGGAGGTGCAGACAGGTGACATACCCGTCCTCAGGCAGTTCTTCAGAACTAGTAAAATACTCAGTGGACTAAAAACCCACCTGTAATTAGAACAGGAACGACTCGGTAACCACCCTTTTAAACTCCTGGGAACCCCAAGTCTGTCTCAACTTTCCCCATCTGGAGGGGTTTCACAAACCATGCTTCGAGGTTCCATGTGCCTTCTGAGGCCTGCCAGGATTTCTCTGTCACACCTCCTTACTAAGGACTAGGACCCAGAATAAAGTGGCTCTTGGGCAGACCCACCTGATCCTCCACTTTGGGGCTCCCGGACAGCCAGTGGGTACCTACATGGGCACCCATGTTTAGTGTTTGTTCATTTTAACACGGCAGCTCTGAAACTAACTGCCTGGATCCCCAGAAGGGACCACCAATGCAAAATCCGTATCTGTCATCTTGTTCTGAACAAAAGATCCAAGAAACCGGGTCCCTGCCTTGAAGCAAAAGCTTCTCCTGGTTCAGTGTTCTTAATTAAAATAAAAAAGATCACTGGGTACCAGTCTTATCTGTGTGAGATCCTGGCTCCATAATTCCAAGTCCCTCATCTGCAAGGTGAGGATAATACCTAACCAGCAAAACTGTTGGGGCAATTTAAAAAATATAGATGTGAAGTGGTACACAGCAAGCACTCAGGAAATGGTAGCTGCTAGCAGGGCTGCAAATCTGAGGGTGACACACACCTGGTCCTCTCAAGACACTTCTGTGGGTTATTAGGCATCATACGAAAGAGCAAACCGGGCCAGGTTCAGAACACTGTCCCAAGGCCACGTGGCCAGTAAGGCATAGAAGGAGGGCAGCTTCCAGGTGTAAAGGCATTATGCCTAGTGCTTAAAAGCAAGGACTGTAGAATCAGACAAGCCTGCCTTCAAGTCTTAGCTTTGTCACCTGAGGCAAGTCATTTCCCCTCTCTGTGCCTCTGTTTCCTCATCTGGAAAATGGCTGCACTCATTCGCAGTATCCCCCCCCACCTCTCAATTCACGTAGTGTAACGCATGATGGTGAAAATCTGAGACCTGATCATTTATGTTCTTCCCCTCCTCAATGTGCATACCATGTTGAAGACTTTCAGAAGATAGCCTTGAAGGGAGTATTTTTCTAACCTTTCTGTGCTTCCATTTTCAGATTTCCCATATCATTAAGATGCAAGTCAATCAAATGATTAAGAGTTTTTCCCACAAATGCATCATACACAAAATAGAAATCGTCACCCCAAAGGGAAAAATGAAACAAAGTTCAACAACCCTGTAACTTGCTTTATTTTTCTTCATGACACTAACAATGTAGCATAGGGATTGGGATGTGTTTGCGCTCATTTTTCTCCCCCACCAGGACGTCAGCTCCACCAGCATAGCGTCTGAGGTTTGTTTACTGCTGTAGCATCAGTATCTAGAATAGAGCCCGGCTCCTTTGTAGAATGGTGAATGGTTCTTCTTGTACAGACTCCCTGAGGGTTGCCCACATGAGAAACATTTCTGCATCTCTTGCAAAACTTCCTTGGACTGTCTACTGTTTTCCTGAGTTCCTTATATATAACACCAACCTCATGAGGACTCAGTATTAGGACACAGTTTTTGTGAGCTCATATATTTTTCACTAGCTGAATCTGCCTTTGTGTAATGAGCACAATTCTGTGCTCAACTTCTGTGTTTTCCTCAACCCCTTTTTCTGATGTGGAGATGTGATGTAAGTGTAAGAAGATTCCGCTGGTACTTCTGGGAGACTCTATTTTTAACTACAGACTGCATTTATTCTAAGACGATCAGTAGGTCAGGGGCGGGGCCTGAGATGCTGCATTACTAGCAAGTCCTAGGTGATGCCCATGCGGGCCTGGACCACACTTTGAGTAGCGATGGTCTAAGAAACATGCTCCTTTAATTTGGTAGAATGTCTCTCTTCTCCTTGGCAAAATACCACCAATGGCTCGAACACTGGGGCAGGAGCCAGAAGCACCTGGGGAGCTGGTCAGAACTACACATCGCTGTCCCCCGTCCACCACCCCCCCATCCCCGCCGCCGAGATCCTGACAAAGTAGGAGTGCGTACAGGAAGCTCCCCAGGTGCTGTTTCTGCAGGTGGCCTTGAAACACATTTTGAGAAGCCCTGCTCATGGGAACGGGTGCTCTCTTCCAGGTTTTCCCAAAGGCAATCGCCTGGAGACAGCTGTTGTCACCGGTGGTGACACCCTGTTCAGGATTTCAAGAGATGACTCTTGCTGTTTCTACCCAGCACCCAGAAGGCTCCCAGTCCCTCCCATTGGCCACAAGGATCGCGGCGGGGTCAGCCCCCGCGGGCCCGGGGCGCGCACCTCCGCCCCCCGCCCCCCGCCCAGCGCGCGGCCACGCCCGCCCGCCGGCCGCCTCTGCAGCAGGCCCTCGGGGCGGGGGCCGGGCCGCTCATGCGCACCACCCGGCCTCCCCAGCGCAGAGCCCCCGCCCCGTGGGTCCACAGGGCGGGGTCCCCGCGCGCCCCTCGCCCGCCTTACCTCTCTGGACCAGAGTGGCCAAGGAGAAAATGAGGCAGATGAGGAACGCCGAGCGCCAGGCCACCATGGCTAGGAGCGGGCGGACGGGACCCACAGGAGCACACCGCGAGAGCGCCCGGAGGGGAGGTCGGCGAGGAGCGGGGAAGGAGGAGGCGGAGCCGCAGGGGGAGGAGCCCGGCCACCACTGCAGGGTCTGACCAGAACCGGCGCGCGCGCGCGCGCGCGCGCGACGCGGCCGGGAGGGTGGAGGAGGGGCGCGCACGAGCGCCGGCGCCGGGGTGTGCCCTGCGGGGATGAGGTGGGGCGGCGCCGCGAATGTGGCGCGAGGGGCGGGGCGAGCCTGCACTCTCGGGGGCGGGGGTCGCTGCGCGGAAGGCGGGACCTCAGCTTGGGGGCGGGGCTGATGCCCAAGGGGCGGGGCCCGCGGGCACCCTGCAGGTAGCGCGGTCTGGCACGCGGCCCGCGGGCCGCTTCACAACCACGCCCTTGAGAAAGAAGTCTCAGAGGTGGGCCCTGCGGGCCCCGAGCAGGGAGTTCGCAGGGGCTGGGGAGCCGGAGGCGCCGGCAGCGAGGATATGCGGTGGTTTCCACCTGGCGCGCCAGACTCCTCCCGGGCCCGGAGCAGGACCCGAGGCGTCGCACGTCCCTGGTGCGCTCTCCAGCCAGGTGACCTTGGACAGGGCTCTTCCCCTTCTGGCCTTAGTGTCCCCTCAGTAAAAGCTTGTTCCCTAGGGGGTCCCTCAGCCTGCGGCTCCAGGACGGAGCACCCGCCCTTTTGCCCCCGTCGTAGTGGCCGAGCTTGCTTGTCACAACCGCTGGCTTCCCTCCCATTTAGCCGATCCCTGCAGGAAGCTGTAGTGGAACCCTGTCCAGAGATTAAAGAAAAGTGCTGTTTTCGTGGCTGGCGGCTGTTGGCAAACAGCAGCACGTCTCGAGGAAACGCTGGGGACGCGGGGGCAGGCAAGAGGGAGGGGGCGGCGGCCTGGAGCCGGAGCGTCGGGGGCCCGGGGGACGAGGCGGGTGGGACAAGGTCAGCTCCCCCGAGGCTTTGATGAATGCGCTGAAAGTGCAAGTTCACATCTGCAGAGTTGATCTGTAATTGTGCTCAATGATCGACACACGCGCTGCAGCCCTTTCCCGTGAACCCCCTCGAACCGAGTCCATCTCCAGGACCCGACGAAATCAGATTCCGACACTGCCCGGAACAGCAAGATGCCCGGTGAAGCCTTTGACGTGAACGCTCTGCAGAAGGGCTCCAGCGGCAGCCAGCCTTCGAGGACAAAGGGATAAGCCCCACTGCTCCTCGGAGTGTTTGAACGGCGTCGTCAAGCCTGTCCCTACCATCATGCTGCACAGGCTGCCCTGGGCCACATCCTCCTTAGAGGGTGGCTACTACCACCTCCCCCCAGTGTCCCTTCAGTAGGCTTCCTGTGTCCCCTCACCGAGCCCGCATCTCCAGAACCCCCTCCCCCCGCCAACAGTGGCTTCCACCAGCCTCTGAGCCATAGAGGAGGGGAGTCTCCCTGAGATGGAGCCAAAATCTATCCCTGGGTGACTTCCATCCATTGCTCTGAATCTTGGGGCTGCAGAAACAAAACATGTAAGGGATGAGTGGATAGTCTCATTACCAGGGCAGTGCCTGTTCATTGACACTAACTAGCTGGATAATTAACAGAAATCGCTCGGAGTTATTAAGCATTCATTCTATACATGGCATATGCTGGGCATTTTATTCTTATTTTTTATTCCCACAACAATTTCATGTATCACCTCAATAATTAATGAGAGAAAGGGAGTTAACTAGCTCTAGTCCCATAGTGTCAAAAGGGGCAGGGGGATCACTAGAAACTCCAGAAGGTGAATGGCTAAAATCATGTGCTCTAGAGCCAGGCAGGGTGGCAATCCTGACTGGACACAATAAGATTGTACCAAGGATTGAATGAGATGTGGGAAAGTGGGTGGCCTGGGACACAGTGAGCAGGGAAGCGTTACTTGTTAGCCTTGTAACAGCTAAAGAAATACTGGCTACTGTGAGGTTGGGTAGTTGCTGTGTATTCCAGGATGTGAGTATGCTCCCAACTCTCCCACTAACTCTGGCTACCCTCGGCCATTCCCTTGCCCTCTGGCTTCAGGGGTCCCATCTGTACCAGGAGGGCTCTAGGCATCATGGTATTTTGGAGCCCTTCAGGCTTTGACGGGTGAACCCTAGCACCTACACACTTGTCTACACTGACGAGGCACAAGGAAGTGAAGAAAATGCAGCCTGTAAGTGGAGGCATCTCAGTCAACAACACGAAGTGCACACAGTCACACCCAGCTGGAGCTCCAACTGGTAAATGTGTAGTAGAGATACCTAAATCCCAGCAGCAAAACCTTTAGTCAAAATAATGCAAACGTCTCAGGTCGATTATCCACCAGATAACTCTCCCTATGTAAAATGACTCATCTGGGGCCTGGTTCTTCTCTCAGTCTTACAAGTTAGGTTTGTGTGAGTCTGCAGGGGCTAAGGACCTACCTGGAACCTGGCGAGCATCTCAGTCATGTAGCTGCTACCGTGCTGAATTGCAATTGATAGTGGAGCTGATTTACATACAGGAAATTCTACACTTAGAAACCATGATTCTCTGCTCCCCACCCCCCCCCACACACATACACTCCCCCACGGCCATTGCACTTGGGCGCTGGGATCGGCTCCTGGCCAAGCCCGCCTTGTCCCCACACTACCCCCATACCCCCTAGTCATCACCCTCTTGCTACTCTTCACCCCTTCCTGAACTTCTCATATCCTGAAAATTGTCACCAAGTAGAAAACCATTCAACCTGACGAGCTCTTCTCCTAAAATGCCTACCTTTCCTTAGTGCTGACTCAGGCAGAGAAGTGTGGCATGGCCAAATGACGACTAGGCTAGTCTGGGAGTACGGGAGAGGTACAGATGGAGCTGCAAGGGCTGACACTAGTCTGTGTTAAGTAGGCTTCTGAGGGCTAACCTGGTATTCCACCACTCTCCAATCTTCTGCCCCCGAGAATGACGCGTTCTCAATTCCAAAATAGCTATTACCTCACTATCATCATTGCAGAATTCCCGTTCCTGCTCCCAAGTGCCACAAATACCTCCTTGCAAAGTCCCCCAAGGGAACTGCTCTCATCTGTGGCCAAAATTAGGCCCACCTGGCAGCATCTGCCTACCAGCACTCTGGCATGGCCTGGCTATCAGCCCCATCACTGATGAAGGTGCCAATCTCCAGAGCACCACTGTCCATGTCAGGGGCACTGGAGTGGAGAGGGAGTCCATGTGAGGGCAGGGGCAGGGACAAAGGTGTTGCCCCAACTCAGGGTCACCCTTTGGCCCTAGGACCCAAGGCAGCTCAGCTTGTGCTCATGGCTTCAGCAGCCCTTCCCCTTCCATCCGCTTCCTCTCCTCCCCCAGCCTTGGGCCTTAATCCCCACCTCCTCACCCTGTGCACGGGCCAATTAAGAGACAAAGCCACCCTGCATGTCACTGGGAGTGCAGACCGCTAGCTATTGGGGAGGGGGTACACCAGGAGCTGTGACACTTCCCCAGATACCTGACAGCTGGGGTGACTCTTAACCGGTCCCAGGCGAAAGAAGAAAATGAAGTCGTTGTGGCAAGTTCTCCCCCATAAAGCTAGAGTACTGACCTTTATTCTGAAATCATGGACTTCTGGGGGTATACAAAAGTCCTTTATTTCGTGAAAACATGGCAATGTTTTGTTTAATGTGCTTACTTTGCAAATAAAAAGTTGGAAACCCTGCCCATCCCCACATTTCAAATAAAGAAATCTACTCACTGGTGAAATTCACAACTCTGGGAACCCTTGGCTCTACCAGCAATGCATAGCCCACCCAGGGCCCTGATAACGTAAGGATTTGGGGGAACACACCCTGTATGTAAACAGAAGCCCTGAAAATGGATTCTACAACAATGTTCCCTCTCATATTTTGGGAGTTGTAAACAAATTATCCCTCCTCCTCCTCCTCCTCTTCCCCTTCCTCCTCCTCCTCCTCCTCACAATGTGC
Organism: Camelus ferus; assembly: GCF_009834535.1. Classification (NCBI taxonomy): domain Eukaryota; kingdom Metazoa; phylum Chordata; class Mammalia; order Artiodactyla; family Camelidae; genus Camelus; species Camelus ferus. The sequence goes on along the minus strand of NC_045732.1, from coordinate 79,254,885 downwards.
TTCTGTCCTCTCTTGGATTTTCCAGTAAGGCAAGGTCAGGCGGAGCCTTGAATGCCATGCTAATGAGCAAAGCTTTGATCCTGAGAACAAAGGGAAGCCACTGAAGGGTTTTAAGCATTAAGCAGCAGGAAGTCAGGGAATATGAGAGGTAGGGAAAAAGGTCCACGGAGTGTCTACTGGCATCATCTAGCAGAAGGTGGGAGCCTGGGGCTGAAGAGGAGGGTTTGGGTTCAGGGTCTGTGTATGGTGGAGGCAGCAGTGGCCATAGAAAGGAGGGGATGGGTGTGTGATTCTGGCTCTGTTCTCAGGGCCAAGGAGCAAAGGAAGTCCAGGGTGCCCTGTGGGGAAGAGGCAGATGACAGGCAGGAATAACTCCAGGTGATGTAGGCAGTTAGAGAGGGGAGCGCAGGGCACTGTGGGAGCACTAAAGAGCAAGCAGTTGGAAGGTCAGGGTGAGCTGACTTAAAGAAGTAATAGTTCACCATACAGATGGGTATATTAGGGGTGGGGGGACATCCTCCAAGAGAACCGCTGAAGCAAAGATCCAGAAATGAGCCTTTGAATTTGAGTTGCTGGAACCAGGTCATGCAGGGCTCCTAAAGCAGGTGAAGTTTGGACTCTATCCAAACCTAACTGGGAACCCCTAAGAGGTTTACATGGGGCTAGGGTGAGGCTGCCAGGTGACGAGATCAGACTAGCATTTCATGGTTCCCTTTCTTTGAGGAGACTCAGGACTCTGCTGTCCAGAACCCAGCCTCTGCCTCTGAAAATGCTGCTCTCGGTTACAAAGCCAATGAATAGTAAAAAGCTGGGGAAAGTGGAGACGAGATTGGGATGGGGCGGGGAGGCAGGGAGAAGAGCCAGGAGGCTGGTGCAGGAGTCCCCGCAGGGCTTAAGCTGGGCTCAGGAGCGTGGTCAAGCTGGGATTCGATTCTCCAGCTCTGTCACCGGGAGCCGAGGCAGTGTGGCTTGTCAGGAGCCCCCACTCCACTGACAGCAACAACCAGCAGACTTCTATCCCGTGTTTCTGCAGAACCCCACTCCCTGCTCCACTCCTGTGGCAACTGCATGCAACAGAGTTTCTCACCCCTAGAAGGAACTCTTTGACCTGAGCATTTTGTAATCCAGTGCAACAGATCCTCAGGAGACATGACTCATCTCACCCTTTTGGACCCCTGGTAGAATTCCCATTTGGGGTTTCAGGTGTTTTCTTAACAAATCAAGGACCATACAACAGTGACGATCATGACAATGGTGGCCACGGTGACAACATACAGAAGGAAAAGAAGACTGGTGCAAAAGGCCTGTGGGTCACTACTTAGTTTGAAGGCTCATTATCATGAGGAGTCCTCTGCCCTGGAAATCTAAATGCAGAACACCCACCCATCTTCTAGAAGCCTGCGTGCCAAGTCAAGCAGGGCAAAACCTTATACCTGCATGTTTTCCTAATGCAAGAGACCGTTCTGTAAATTTCTCTCTAGTGCTCAGTTAAGTTAATATGGAATTTGCATAAGCACTTGGCAAAAAATAACTTACGTCTCTGTAATATTTCCAAGGCAGCATTTTCCACTCTGAATCCTGACCTCTGCAGGAGCAGGACTTAACATTTGCCTCGCAAATGTGGACCTTATTTAACTCACTGGGTGAAGTCTCCCTGAAGCACTTGGGAGACTCAAACCACAGAAACCAACATTTGGCCTCTTTATGTCTTTTCATGTAATCGAAGCTGCCCAAGAAACCTCCCAGAAAAAGTTACAGAGCACAAATGTGGAAAACAGCATCCAGTGAATAGTAGTAACATTGTGTTCACAAATACCTCTTGTTGGTTTTCAATAGGGATTGCCTCCCCTCTGGAGCACCAATACATCAAACACTCCTTACACACTCAGACACACACATGCACACACACACAGACACAGGGCACTAGTGTATGTGAATTTGGATATTACAGGAGCCCAAACCCAGCCCATTCAACACCACCTTTTTTTTAAAGTGAAGTATGGTTGATTTATAATGTTGTGTTAGTTTCAGGTGTACAGCATGTTAGTTTCAGGTGTACAGCAAAGTGATTCAGTTATACATATTTATATATTCTTTTTCATATTCTTTTCCATTATAGCTTATTACAAGATATTGAATATAGTTCCCTGTGCTATATAGTAGGACCTTGTTGTTTATCTATTTTATATATTGTAGTATGTATCTATTAATCCCAAACTCCAAATTTATCCCTCCACACCTTTCCCCTTTGGTAACCATAAGTTCGTTTTCTATGTCTGTGAGTTTATTTCTGTTTTGTAAATAAGTTCATTTGTATCTTTTTTTTTTTAGATTCCACATATAAGTGACATTATATGATATTTATCTTTCTCTGTCTGACTTACTTCACTTACTATGATAATCTCTGGGTCCATTCAAGTTGTTGCAAATGGCATTATTTCATTCTCTTTTATGGTTGTGATAGATAGATAGATAGATAGATACATAGATACATAGATACATAGATCTATCGATCGATCACAACTTCTTTATCCAGTCATCTGTGATGGACATTTAGGTCGCTTCCATGTCTTGGCTATTGTAAATTGTGCTGCTATGAACATTGGAGCACATGTGTCTTTTCGAATTACAGTTTTCTCTGGATATTTGCCCAGGAGTGGGATTGCTGGATCATATGGTAACTCTATTTTTAGATTTTTAAGGAATCTCCATACGGTTTTCCATAGTGGCTGCACCAACTTACATTTTCACTAATAGTGTAGGAGGGTTCCCTTTTCTCCACATCCTCTCTAGCATTTATTTGTAGACTTTTTCTTTTTGTAGACTTTTTAATGGTGGCCATTCTGGCTGGTGTGAGGTGATACCTCATTGTAGTTTTGATTTGCATTTCTCTAATAATTAGCAATGTTAAGCATCTTTTCATGTGCCTTTTGGCCATCTTATGTCTTCTTTGGAGAAATGTCTGTTTAGGTCTTCCCATTTTTTGATTGGGTTGTTTGTTTTTTTTTTTTATATTCAGTTGTATGGGCTGTTTGTATATTTTGGAAATTGATCCCTTGTCGGTTGCATTGTTTGCACATATTTTCTCCCAGTCCATAGGTTGTCTTTTCATTTTGTTTATGGCTTCCTTTGCTGTGCAAAAGCTCATAAGTTTGATTAGGTCCCATTTATTTGTTTTTGCTTTTATTTCTATTGCCTCCAATAAGACCTTTTGATTTCATTAACTCCTTTGCAAACATCAAAGCTCTGTTTGATTGCAGACTTTTGTGACCTGGCCTGGGTAAACTAAGGCAAATAAAAATTAGAGCAGCATGGATCTACCTCTAACTGCTATGTGAATTTGAACAAAAAATGATTAACATGTATCCACTGAGGACCTGGCAATTCTACCTCTTCAAGACTTCTCAAAGCACACTCTCCTCTCCACCCCATTAAGGACACCCCGACACAAATGACCACCTGTGAAAACAGGGCATCTTCACTGGGGTCCTTCCTTCTCCTTTCCCTGCTCTCCTCTGCACTCCTCACTACAGGAAGAGTGGATCTCAGCCCTCCCCAGCTCGCGCCCCGCAGTGCCTTCTTCCCGTTGTTCCTGGGATGAGTCTAAGCTCCTGAGCTCAGTATTAAAGGCCCTGCAAGACCTGACCCCAGATGATCCCTCCCAATGGACTCCCTCCCACCACTCCTGGCCCCAGGTTCCAGCCTTACCAGAACATTCCCTGCTTTCTAAATCTCCGTGTTCCTCCCTGTCTCTGTGCTTTTACTCACACTCCCCCTCCTGCTGGCACCTTCTACCACACCCTCTCTTCCTCTCGCTCTGTCCTCTCTCCCTAGGCTGTCTCATCCACACCTACAGGCTGATCACACCCACCAGCTTCTCTTATGAACCCAGATGCATCCATTCAGATGTCTGTTCTGCCTTGTCTAATGGCTTTTCAGAGGAACTGCAATGTCCAAAACAACTGTCCAGCCTGGTCCCCAAAATCACCCTCCCACTCCCCAACATGGTCCTCATCTCAGGAAGTGGCACCGCCGATCTCCCACGTGCTGGGGCCCCAAACCTAAGAAGCACCCTTGACCCCTCTCCTAGCCTCACCCACTCCATTACCAAGTCCAGCGAACTCTGCCTTCTAAACAGGTTTGGATGTGTGTACCCATGTGTGTCCTGAAACTGCATAGCTGCCTCCAGCCCGTTCTCCACCCGGCAGCCAGAGGGAGCCTCTTCAAAGGTAAATGTAACCATGTGTTGCCCTTGCTTAAAATCCATCAATCTCATGGCTAAAGGCTCTCCGTCTCAATCTGAGCAAATCCAAGTTCCTGTCCACGGCCTACAAAGCCCTACATGAGCCGGCCTTAGCCCACCATACTGCTTCATGCCTCCAGATTCTCCTACACGTTGTCATTGTCAGCAGTGACCTTCCTGCCCTTCTCCACCTGGCCGGCTCCGCTTTATCCCTCATGCCTTGCTAGAACATCCTGTCTCTCCCAGCCCAGGAAAGGTTAGGGGCCCATCCTTTCTACTCCCATGGCCTCTGTGCTGCTCTCTACCTTAGCGCTGGGTCCACTGCTTTGAAATTTGCTGTCTCTTTCCACTGTTCCCCTGGTTCTCAACCCTGGTGACATGCTAGACTCATCAGAGAGCTTTCTTTCTTTTTAAATTGAGGTCAATTTCACACTTTTGAAGTATACTACTTAGTGGCATTTAACACACTCACAAAGTTGCTTTGCAATCACCTCTATCTACTTCCAGAATATTTCCGTCATCTCCAAAAGGAAACCCCAAACCTGTTAGCAGTCATTCTCTATTTTCCTGCCCCCCAGCCCCTAGCAACCATTGATCTCCTTTCTGTCTCTATGGATTTGCCTGTTCTGGACATTTCATACAAATAAATCCTATGATATGTGATGTTTTGTGTCTGACTTCTACTTCACACGGTGTTTTCCAGGCTCATCCATGCTGCAGCATGTACTCGAACCTCATTCCTTTTCATGGCTGAATAATATTCCATTGTATGAATACACCCCATTTTGTTTATCTACTCATCAGTAGATGGATATCAGTAGATGGATGTTTCCAGTTTGGGGCTATTGTGAGTGACGCTGCCGTGAACATGGATGTAGAAGTTTTTGTGTGGCTGTATGTTTTCATGTCTCTTGGGTCTATACTTGAATTGCTGGGTATCAGTGAAGCTTTTTTGTTTGTTTGTTTTATGTTTAAAAAATTTTATTTGGGGGCAGGGTAATTAGGTTTGTTTGTTTGTTTGTTTGTTTTAATAGAGGTGCTGGGATTGAGCCTGGGGCCTTTTGCATGTTAAGCGTGGACTCTACCACTGAGCTATTACCCTCCCCAGGAGGCTTTTAAAATTATCCCTTGTGGGACAGAGAAAGACAAATATCATATGATATCACTTATATATATAATCTAAAAAAATGATATAAATGAACTTATTTACAAGACAGAAACAGACAGACATGGAAAACAAACTTATGATTGCCAAAGGGGAAAGGAGATGGAGGGATAAATTAGGAGTTTGGAATTAGCAGATACAAACTACTACATATAAAATTGATAAACAATAAGGTCCTACTGTGTAGCACAGTGGTGGGAATGCAAAATGGTGCAGCCATTATACAGAACAGTTTGGCAGTTACTCAAAGAAATTAAACATAGAATTACCATGTGATCCAGCAATTCCATATATATATATATGCTCCAAAGAAGTGAAAGCTGAGACTCAGTTAGTCACGCACCCATGATCAGAGCAGCATTATTCACAATAGCCAAGAGGTGGGAAAAAACTCCAGTGTCTATTGACATATGAATGGATAAACAAACTGTGATCTATACTCACAATGGAATATTATTCAGCCATGAAAAGGAACAAAATTCTGACCTATGCTATAACATGGATGGACCTTGGAGACATTATGCTTAGTGAAATAAGTCAGACACAGAAAGACAAATATTGTATGATTCCACTTATAGGAAGTATCTAGCTAGAATAGGCTAATTTATAGAGGCAGAACATGGACTAGTGGTTACCATGAGTTGGGGGTTGGGGGAAAAGGGAATTTATTATTTAATGGCTAAAGTTTATGTTGGAGATGATGAAAAGTTTTGGATATAAATAGTGGTGATAGTTACACAACATTGTGAATGTAATGCCAGTGAATTGTGCACTCACAGATGGTTAAAATGATAAATATTATGTATTATATTTTACCACTTACACACAAAAAAAGCTGTTTAAAAAGCAAACAAACCATGTGAGCTTCAAGGAAAGCATTTTGGAAAAGAAAACAGAAGGCTCCCCGATTGCAGGACCACCAGCTGGGCACAGACCCTGCCGCCTCGCCTTGTCTCCCATGAAAGCTCCTTGAAGCTCGTTCTTTCCCTGGGGTTTCACCCCTTTTTTCTGCTTAGGCAGAGTCCTAAGAGAAAGAGGTTTTCATGGACCTTGTATCTCCCTTTTTTTATTCTCATCACTCTTTATCGTCCTCTACACCCATTTATGATCACAGATCCCTGCTTCTGGTCACTTCTTTTTGGCCCCCATTTAACAGAGCCCTAGGAGTGACTTTGCCATCTTGCTTCTCCATGCACTCTGGCTTCTGAGTGGTAGCTTGTCTTTAAGAGCATCCACCACCCCAAGCATCTCCTCCTTTGGATGTAATATTCCCCTGTGTCTCCTCATTACTTAGATGACCAGGCCACATGCCTTGGCCTGGCATTCAGTTCCAAGCCTGTCCTGCCTGAGTGCATCTGGTTCACCAGGTGACCTCACTGTGCCCTCAACTGGCTTCGTGCCTCCCTTTCTCCTTGGCTTTTCTTATGAAGTTTCCGTTGCTCATCGTGTCTTCCCTTAGCTCCTCTATCCTGGTATCCAAATGCTAATGCCCCTGAAGCCCAAGGGCAATGGGCACTTCTTTCTTGAAAGCCTTTGGAGGTCAAATATTACCTGTTTCATAAGGAATGACTCATTACTGCTTTGGGTGGGCATTTGCATCTTTTACTATTTTTCAACTACACCCTGATGTTGATTTTATGTAGAGAGAAACCTCTCGAAGCCAAGGACACTTCTTACTTTGGGTTTCTCTCCCAGAGCCGCACATGTAAGTGACACAAAATGAGCATCATCCATGATGGCTTGGTGACGAGGAGGATGCATCTAGGCACGTGGGTCCCACCTCCTGTGCCACTTTCACACTTCCCATCAGACTCCGACAGGGGGCTCAGCCCTGGGCTCAAGGGTATAGGGAGTTCAGTAGCCCTTCCTGTCATGGGTGGGAATTTTCCTTTAGAAACTGACCTTTGAATTTTTCCAAGGCTATCTTTCTTTGGCGAAAAATAGTGAAAGAACTGAGTGAAAGTTCCCCCACTCAGAGATCTCACTGTGTCTTCTGGAACCGCATCTTCCTCACTGCCACTGCTATCTCTGCCCTAGTGCCAGCTGTCACCGTCTTACATCAGAATTATTGGAGCAGCTGCATCCTGGTCCTTCTGCCTCCAGGGCTGCCCCTGTGAACCCATGCTCCACATGGCAGTCAGGGTGGCTGTCCTGAAACAGATTTCTCCCTTTTACTCCCCAGCTGATGAATGACAATTTGTCTCCAAGGGAAAAAAAAAAAGATCCTGAGACTGGGGTTCCAGGGACCTTGACCGTCTGACCCCCAAGTCTCGGTCCCTGTTGTAACTCTTATGATTCTGATACTTCACTTATGGCACAATTTGTTGGTTTCCCAAATGAAAGGGGAACATTGATGCCTCCAGGACTCAGTCCAGGCAAGTTTCCCCTCCTGGAATGTCTGACCATTTGAGACAAGTTCTGAAAGACCCACCTCCTCTCCAAACCCTGTTTCCTGAGCTCTCCTCCCACTTTTGGGCTCACAGTATGAAGCCAATAAATACTTGCTGAAGAAAGCAATTAGCCCACAATGAAATCCCGCTTCACACCCACTAGGGAGACTATAATCAAAAGGCAGATAATGACAAGTGTTGCTTAGGGTATGGAGAAATTGGAACCCTTATATGCTGCAGCTGGGAACTGTCTTAGTTCTGGCTGCCCTAACAGAATACCATACACTGGGAAGCTTATAAAAACAGAAATTTATTTTTCACAGTTCTGGAGGTGGGAAGTCCAAGATCAAGGCACCAGTAGATTTGGTGTCTGGTGAGAGCCTGGTTCATAGAGGGCTGTCTTCTTACTGTGTCCTCACATGGCAGAAGGGACAAAGGAGCTTCTGAGGTCTCTTTTATAAGGACACTAATCCCATTCATGAGGATTCTGCCCACATGACTTATTCACCTCCAAAGGCCCCCCCACCTCCAAATATCATCATATTGGGGGTTAGGAGTTCAACATATGAATTTGGCGAGGACCCCAACATTCAGTCTATAGTAAATATAAAATGTTGCTGCCTCTAAGGAAAACTATTTGGGAGGTCCCCATCAAGTTCAACACAGAGTTCTATAGGACCTGGCAATTCCACTCCTAGGTATATCCCCCCCAAAATTAAAACATACATCAGTGCAAAACTTGTACATAAGTGTTCATAGCAGCATTATTCATAGTAGCCAAAGTGGAAACAGCTCAAGTGTCCATCAATTGATAAATAGACAAACAAAATGTAGTATAGTTTACAATGGAATACCATTAGGCAATAAAAAGGAAAGAAGTATGGATACATGCTTTAACTTTGATGAGCCTTAAAAATATTATGCTAAGTGAAAAAAGCCAGACAAAAAAAGACCACGTATTGTATGATTCCATATATATGAAATGTCCAGAATAGGCAAATCCATAGAGACAGAAAGGAGATTAGTGGTTATCATGGGCTGGGGCAGGGGAGGGGGTGATGGAAGGAGGGGCAGAGTTTCTTTGTGGTGTGATGAGAATGTTGTGGAATGAGATAGTGGTGATGGTTGCAAAATTTTGTGCATATGCTAAAAATCACTCAATTGTACACTTTGAAGGAGTAAATTATATAGTATGTGTATTATATCTCCATAAAATAGTTTTAAAAAGAAAGAAACCACTTGGCAAGTGTGTATTGAGCAGCCACTCTATACCCAGCACTGAGCAAGTAGCTTTCAGGCATTAACTCCCTAATTCTCATCAGCCTCCTATGAGATGCTGCTATGGACTGAAATGTTTGAATCCCTGATAAATTCGTATGTTGAAGTCCTAAACTCCAATGTGATGGTATTAGGAGTTGGGACCTTTTGAAGTCATTAGATTTAGATGAGGCCATGAGGGTGGACCCCCCCCTAAGATGGGACTAGTGCCCTTTTCAGAAGAGACATGGCTCTTCCCTCTCCCTCTCTCTTCCATGTGAGGACACAGCCATAAGCCGACCATCCACAAGCCAGAAAGAGAGCTCTCGCCAGGAAGTGAACTGTGCTGGAATCTTGATCTTGGACTTCGCAGCCTCCGGAGCTGTGAGAAATAAATGTGTTATTGAAGCCACCCAGTCTGTGGTATTTTGTTGTAGCAGCTCAAGCTAAGACACACAGGTACTATATTTATATCCATTTTTCAGCTGAAGAAACTGAGGTAAAGTATCCAGCCCAGTGTCACTCAGTGTCACTCAGCCCGTAGGTGGCAGCACCAGAATGTGAACCTAGGCGGCCTGGCTTCCAGACTCCTGTACTGGACTGCCTCTCAGGTGGACGAATATGTGCTATAGGGTTCATGGTCAGAAAAGGAAGAATTGGTTCCTCATCAGCACTCCAGAAGAGGGGTTCAAGGGGCCCCCAACCCCTAAAAGCTGCTTCTGCCAGGGAGTCCTGGCAGAATGAGCCCCCTAGATCCTGTTTACAAAGGCTGGGTCCGTGGGAAGGGGTCTTCTGCCTTCACCCAGAGTAGCTTTACAGGATGCTCTTCTGCTGCCCTCCATCCAGCCTCAGCCTTGAAATTTGGGCCGGTAGACCAAGTCAGGGGTACTTGTCATCCCAGGGGACCTGTTCTGGAGGGCCAGGAGAGAGCCAGGGTAAGTATCTCCAGCCTTCAGCTTTCCTGACGCCAAGGGCCGGGCCTCAGCCTCTGTAGGTGCTGGACCTTGCATCATGCACCAGAAGTATAAGGAAGGGGGCTCCTAAAGCCAGTATTGGGGCCTGGCATTGCTTATGCTAGTAGGAGACTAAAGGTGTGGGGTTACTCAGTGTATAGAGGATGACATTCAGCCGTAGAGGTAAAGATAGAAAGTGTGACTCAAGCCAGCCAACTCTGCCTTCCAAATGTGACTCTGCCATTTACTAGCACTTACTGTGTGACCTGGAGCAAGTCACATTGCCTTTCTGGACCCCAGTGTCAGGACACATAAAACAGAAAGGAAACATTAACGCGCGTGGACAGCACATGGAACAGTGCCCAGCACACAGTAAGCTACCAACAGTGGTAGCTTTTGTTTTGTCTTGTTTAACTATTATTTTAACGAACGTGTCCAAATGGGAAGAGAAGGAGACACAGTCAGAGAAACAGCTGGGTTATAGATGCTTCCTGAATCACAACAAAGATAGTTTGACATTTTTTCCCCACATATCCTCTCAAGGGGCCCCATTCTGATCTAGAAAAAGGCAGGTGACAGTCCTACTGTCTCCTGGTGAACACACAGTGCCTGGCCACCTGTCCTGTTCTGGCTACCAGCAACCTCTCTGAGAGACATTAACAAGCTGAATTTAGCCCAGGAACCAGTGATCAGGAGGTCAAAGGGAATTCAGAATGTTCACCCAGGGAATAATCTTGGGGAGTGTTATAGGCAGGAAGAAAGATGACTTTAAAGGGTTAGAGGGAGAAGAGTGATGAGGGAGAATCTTGGGGGGAGCTCATGAGGGATTTGATCTCTTCTGTGTGGCCTCAACTTGGAAACAAAGGATAAAAGGGACAAGTTCCGGGGTGATGGATTCTGGGACTTTCTAACATGCAGAACAACCTCAGGATGGAAGAGCTGGCTGGCCGCTGGGGGATGCTGGTTCTCTAGTCTCCTATGGATGTCTCTTCCAACCTGGAGACCCTTTGTGTGAATCACTCACCTCCCCCACCAGGTTTGGGCCAGGACAAAAGTGAAAGGCTGGTTTCCAGAACTGCTAGAGCAAAGCAAAGAGAGGGTTTGGCCCTTAGTTTAGTCTAAGCCCAAATTTGAGACACCCCTTTGAGGCTCCGCCACGTGCTGCCTGTGGCCAAGCTGAACGTACGCTGGGTTTTCTTCCCCCGCCTTCCACTCTTTCCCTGTGATCCTGAGAGAGTGAGGCTGTGAGAGAGCTTCTGCCAAGAGCTTTAGTTGTCATCTTGTTTTTAGAAACAGGATGAGTGGGTGAATGGGGAAAGCATACATACTGAAACAATTCCTAGGATTCTATCTAGATCAAGGCCAGGGTCTAGCTGCTGAGCTGGGGCCCAGCCCATCCTTTCCAGAGAACTCAATTCTAAAATGCATTTCTCAATGTGCTCCTTCTCTTGAAAATGAAATCCTGGCATTTAAATGTGATTCCTGTCCTCACTCAGATCAGTGTTGAAAGACACATGAGAGGCTTTCCAAACACAGCCCAATAGCACAGAACGCACCTTCCTTCAGTGTTATCTGGTTGGTTCAGCAGCCCCTCATTCATAGATGAAGAGGCTGAGGCCTGGAGAGGGGCAGCAACTTGTCCAGCGTCACACAGTGAGGCATCGGCAATGTAAACGAGGCCTCCCACCTTCACGTGGAGTTGGGGGTGGTGTGGCTTCCCGGGCTCAGCGGCACCCTGGGGGCCACACCTGCCTCCCTGTTCTCCCAGCTCTAAGGATTTCATTTGTACCAGGCTCTTCTGAGTTTAAATCAAGCAGAATGGTTTCTAACCAGCAGCAGGGTTTTCACTTGTAGATAAACCACAGGAGTTAACAGCCACTGACCCAACAGAGGAACAACTTGACTCTCTCCAGTGGAGCCCAGCATTTGAAGAGTGATCATCATCATTGATTTCAGTTAGTAAGTGAATACTTGTAATTTACATGTAATTTATAAGCGATGCTGCCTCTCTTAGTGCTGTTTCTTGTGGGCTGTTTGGAAGTGTAAACGACAGTACCTTTATCAGAGGATTTGTGCTTATTTGGGATTTGGCTTCCCATCTAGTCAGAGAGAGCAGAATGGAGATTATGCCGAGTCTAATTCTGCTGTGCCCCAGGACGAGCCCATCACGAGCAGCCTTCCACTTACGGTCTATGAATCAAGTGCTATTCATGGGCACTGAACAGAATGAACCAACCCAAACCATCTAGCTTGTTAGACATTCTCTAAATCCCACTCTCCCCTTTCAATGCACAAGTTCAAGACCTGTTTCAAAGGGTAAATGTTACAAACATGAAGAAATTGTTACAGGTTATACTTGGAAAGAGTTGAACTGATGTTGAACTACCCTGACCTGTAGGTGGCATGTCTTCAAAGAGATTCACTTGAATGGATCAAGTTTGCAGAACAGTCAATAGCAAAATAGTTCTTTGTGCTTTCAATGTGGACACATTCTTACCACACAAGGAGTCTGTGCGGCAGCACTTTCATAGGGTGATTTTAGATTTTGGCCTTGGAGGTTTGAAGGCAAAGGTTTTCCAGTTAAAGTGATGATTTATAGAGATAATAGCCAAAGTCAACTCCAAATTTATCAGTCGGTGACCCTCCCCCACCCCTACACCCCTGAAATCTGCACTGGGGGTCATTTCACAGCTCAGGAGAGGAGCTGAAACTCTAAACTAGTCAATTCAGTAACACAGTAACAGCCCCAGCAGCAGGTTGCGGAGAGGACAGGGAAATATGAGCTGAAAAGGAAAATCTTTCAATGGCCTTTGGTTTTGTTTTCTAGGTTGTTTGTATCCTCCATCAGCACAGAAATCCGGAGTTGATGCACTGGATTCTGCTGCAAGTTGCATCTTGATAAACCTATAGCTACCATATGACCCAGCAATTCCATTCCTAGATATCTACTCAGGAGAAATGAGAACATCTGTCCACACAAAGACTTGTACACGAATGTTCATAGCAGCATTATTCATAATAGCCAAAGTGGAAACAGCCCAAATGTCCATTAATTGAAGAATAGATAAACGAAATGTGCTCTATCCATACAATAGAATAGTATTCAGCCGTAAAAAAGAATGAAGCACTGATACACAGAACATACATGGATGAACCTTGGAAACATTATGCTGAATGAAATAAGTCAGACACAGAAGGTCATGTATGGTATGAAACTGTTTATATGAAATGTCCAAAATGGGCAAATTCACAGAGATGGAAAGTAGGGGAAAGGGGAGGGGTGAGGAAGGAGTGCATAATAAGGGTGTGGTTTCTTCCTGGAGTGATGAAAATTTTCTAAAATTGGTTATGATGATGGTTTCACAACTCCGTAAATGTACTGAAAACCAATGATAGTACACTCTACAATGGTTAAAGTGGGAAATTTTGTCTCTGAAAATTCATTTTATTGTGGCAAAATTCACACAATATAAAATTTAGCCATTATTAAGTGTGCAGTTCAGTGGTATTAAGTACATTCACATTGGTTTGCAGCCTTTACCACTACCCACCTCGAGAACTTTTTTGTCATCCCAAACGGAAGCTCCATACCGATTAAACAATAACTCACTGTTACCCTCCCCCTCCAGACCCTGGTCGTCTCCATTCCACTTTCTGTCTCTATTTGGCTTTCACTGTTTTAGTTTCCTCATATAAATGGAATCATAGGCAATTTGTCCTTTTGTGTCTGGCTTTCACTGAGCATAACGTTTTCAAGGTTCATCCATGTTGTAGCATGCGTCAAAAGTTCTACCATGTGACTTTTATCTCAATAAAAAACATTCCATCCTGATGGGAGACAAAAGTAGTCTAGGGAGGTAGGCGTAAAGGCGGTAGGTAGTAAAGGGAGGTGTTGGTGGACACGGGGCTAAGCCATCTAGAGGACTTCATCATGGAATGCCTTGAAGCCAAACAGAGACCATCGAATTTGATCTTGCTGTCAGTGATGGGGGGGGGCCACTGAAGGACTTACCAGGCATGGTGTGGGGAGACGTGGGCATTAGGAAGTTCGCCCTAGGGCAGTGAGGGGGCAGGGTGTTCATCAGAGAGACGGATTAGCCGGCTGGTGTACCATTATGCCCTTGCAAGAAGTTTCGGTGTTGAGAGTAGGACTTTCCTTGGGAGGAATAGAAGTGCCCACTTCTGCTGTGTCTGTAACAGGCTCAGTTACATATATGAAGGCTGGAAAGCACACCGATACAGCAGCAAAGAAAAGCAGATGGCCTACTGATGAGAAGCACTGGCCAACAGACAAGAATTAGGGGACATGGGGTGACTCACTGTTCACAGACCCACAAAGCCTGGGACTGGTGGCCACCGCTGGCCCCAGGAGTGGGGTGGCTCTATAGTCAAAGTTGTTATCACTTTCTCTTTTCCTTTGCAGGGTGTGGAGGGTGGCAATTAGGTTTATTTAGTTTTAATGGAGGTACTGGGGATTTGAACCCAGGACCTCGTGCACACTAGGCACACACTCTGCCACTGAGCTTTCTCCTCCCACTTAGAGTCAACACTAAATCCACCAGCTGGCTGCTCTGTCTCCGCCTGGGAGCATGGGAATTGGTGTCGTTGTAAGTCAGACCAGCAGAAAGGGAACCTTTTGAGGGATCCTGGAGTCTCTCTCGTTGCCATTTAGGTGAGAAGGTTTGGGTTGGTCAGTGTAGACCCTACACCCATAGGCAGACATTTTTGCCTCCATTCTTGTGGGAGGCTGAACAATGGCCCACAATGACATCTGAATCCTAATTCTGAGACTCCAGGAAAGCTACCTTATAGGGCAAAGGAAAGTTTGCTGATGTGACTTAGTTAAGGATCCTGAGGTGGGGAGATGATCCTGGATTCTCCAGCTGGGCTCTAAATATCATCACAAGGGTCCTCCTAAGAGAGGCAGAGGGACATGGCTCACAGAGGCAGTGTAACCACTGAAGCAAGATGCTCCGCTGTTGGCTTTGAAGATGGAGGCAGGGCCCACATGGCCAGAACTACAAGGAGTGCAGCTCTAGACGTCAGAAAAGGCAAGCAAACAGATTCTCCTCTCAAGCCTCCGGAGGGAGAGTGGCGCAGCCAACACATTGGTTTTGGCCCAGTCAAACTGATTTTGGACTTCTGACTCTCGGAAATTTAACAGAATAAATGGATATTGTTTGAAGCCACTGAGGTGGTGGTAATTTGTTATTGCGGCCGAAGGAAGTGAACACAACTCCCCTGATGCGCTATGCTTCGCCAAGGTACTGTGTCACAGAAATTTGGGCTCGGGGGTAGGGCCTTTGGTGTCCATTTTCTCCTTGCCAAGGACAGTCTACACTGGCCTGACTGAGTTCCTTTATGTACATTACCCTGGCTACTCTAGAACTTGCTGGAATAGTCCATGGAATAATGGGAGGCATGGTAATGGGAGGCATCCTCAGTCCTAGCAGACAAGCTTCCCTGTGTACAGCATCCTGCTCCCCTCTCCTGGGGCTGTGGGTAGAATATGGTCAAAAAGAGTATTATCCTTTCATTGTCTTAACAAACATATTCTGCAGGGTAGAAAAAGAATTCCTGGTCCGGTGGCTTTCCCCTAAGTAGCTCTTGGCTTGTCTAGTAACCATGTGGCTTTTATGAGTTTCTACTCTGTGCTTCCGACTTTGCTTGGGTTACAATCTGAACTTTGTCTATTCATTCACCAAAGGCCACGCTCCCTCTGCGGGCTCTGGGCCAGGCGCCTCTCCCAGGTTCTGGTGCTGCCATCCATCCTTGGTGTTCTTTGGCTTGTAGATGCATCCCTCCAGTCGCCACTTCTGCCTCCACGTGGCCGTCTTACAAGGGCACCGGTCACTAGGTCTGGGCCTCACCCTAACCCAGCATGAACTCATCTTAACGTACTTACATCTTCAAAGATCCTATTTCCAAATAAGATCGCATTCCCAGGTACCAGGGATTAGGACTCCAAGATACCTTTTTTTGGCGGGGGTATGATTCAACCCACAATACCTTCCAAACAGCCTTGGCAATATCTGCCTGCTTTGAGGCAAAGCTGACTGTTCCTTCCATTCAGGATCTACTGTGTTTCTCTTCTTTCTGCTAGCCGGAACACTGGGATAAGGAGCAGCCATCTCCAGGGCCTGAATACTCAAGACTGGCCCGTAGGCTCGATGGACCCCCTTCCCTGGCTGGGAATGGGTGAGGAAATGTGTGCAGCTCAGCCACCGTGCAATAATCCATCCCCCGGCTGGCTTCAGTCAAGCAGGCCTGGCTAGGAGGGGCTGTACCATCTGCAATGCTGCCGGCGGCCACCACGGCGCTCTCGCGGACTTGGGGGAGGCCAGTTCTGTCTGGCAAGGAGAAGGGAGGAGGCCGACGACAGTAAATGAACAGGGGTGGCGGCCCCGCTAAGGAAATGGACTCTGTAAGGAGGTGGAGGAGTGGCTCTCCAGCGCCTCCCCTCCTGGGGTGCAAACCAAACAGGGCTCCCTCCAGCCTCCTCCTGAGAATGAAACAGGTAACCCTTCTCCTCCTCCTCTCCTTTTGGGACAGCAGCCGCCGGAAGGCCAGCCTAGGGGTGGGGAGTCAGTGAAGACACAGGAAGGGTAGGTCTCTGTGGGACAGGGACCCCCCCAGGGGGCTAGGCGAGGCCGAGTGGGGTGGTCCACGCCAAGTGAAAGGGGATGGCTTTCATGCCCGCCTCTGAATGCTCCTCCAGTGACAGAGTTGGGTTCTCCCTCCAATACTGAGGAACCCACCCTCCACTCGCCAAAACCTACTTTTCCATCCCTGGAAATTTTTCCTTTTGGAAAGCTGACCATTAAAATCCACATATCTATTCATATCAAAGTCCAGACTAGAGAAGTCTGTAGACTCAGGAAGGGGCTTGGGGCTGCCAGGCGCTGGCGGGACGGAGAGGTGGGGGGGCGAGAGCTGAGGGATACGTGTTTCTTTTGGGGGTGATGGCAGTGTTCCAAAATTGAGTCTGATGATGGTTACAATACCTGTGAATATACTAAAAATCACTGAATTGTCCACCTTGAATGGGTGAATTGTGTGGTATATGACTTATATGTCAATAAAGCTGCTTTTGTTTGTTTGTTTTTGTGTTTTTTTTTAAGAAAGCCAATCATGGGGTAGCGCTTCGTGAGCTGACCTGTCTCCCTTTAAATTTCCAAGAAACCGCAGAGGACTCATGCCGCGGGTCCGTGTGGGCCCGGCCCGCGCTGGTGGCCTCGTCCTCGGGCCTGTCATTGCCGGCACTGGGTGCCGTGCTGTCGGGCTCGGCACCTCCTTGTGATTGCAGATGGCTGGCCAAATGCACCGTGTGTATGCAGCGACGAGAACTATCTGGAAGACATTTAATATAGTGACTCACAGGGTCATGCTTGGAAAATTAATTCAAATTGGCTTGGCATGAAGCCAAGAAAAACTGTCTGAAGAGGCTGTAAACAGAAGGTAATGGATTGAGTTGAAGGAGGGAGAGAGGAAAGGCGGCAGGGGAGGTCCAGCCGCCCAGCTCCCAAGGCAGCGAGCTGGAGGGGGCCAATGGGCGGCTGGCCCACTCCGTGCTAGCTCGGGGCTGGGGACCGGTGCCTGAGTCCTGGACCTCTGGCTCACTGGACTCCCACTCTGGAGTCCCTGTACCTGGTCTGTTCCCCTAGGCAACACGGATTCCTACCAGCCGGGATGGGAGGGGAGGGGCAGCTGTAGACAAACGATAGCTTGTGCCGCTTCACCATAGCATCTGCCCCAGGGAGGCCTCGAAGGGCTGCTGAGGGGCCCCAGTTGTTTAAACCCACACCTCACTAGACAAAAGTATCAATGCAAAAAGCCCTTACTTCCCATAGTCTGTGCTGGGAAAATAATAGGTTTCTTTATGGGTTTTCCCAAGAAGTGTTATAATGTGTTTGGGTTTAAAAAAAATTTATTGAGGTTTAATGTAGACACCATAAATTTAGGTGCACAATTCAGTGATTTTTATGAAATGTGTATAGTGGTACAACCATCACCACAATCACTTTGGAGAACATTTCCCTCACTGGACATGCCTTTTAAACTCTTCATTGCCCCCATATTCTGATACACCCAGAGGTGCAAAATGTCCCCCTTTTTTCCCTCTCTGGCTCTCAGGAGTGAAATCTCAGTGGCCTGGGGGCGAGCCACCTGGGTCCTCAGTCCAGCTCTGACACTGAGCTGTTGTGGGACCATGGATAAGCCGTCCCCTTCTGCAGGCCTAGTTTCCCCTCCTGGAAAGTGGTGGAGATGGTACTGGGGAGGGGACTCCGCTGTTCCTCGGAGGGCCTTCCAGCTCCGGCACTGTGTGAGTATCTCTGCCCGGTCAGGAGGGAGCTCAGGACCCTGCAGGTCTAGAGCCTCTCACCTGGGCCCAGCTGGCACCTGCACAGGTGAGAGCAGGGGCATGGAAGACTCCAGGATCTTCCTGGGCAGAGCACTTGGATGTGGGACTTCTTCCCCAGGCAGTAAAGTAGCTCCACCCTCCGCAGGCACACGTATCATCCCCGCAGCTGGCAGTGTCACCAATCTTGGGCAAACAGAACAGAGTGTAGGCATCCACGAGACCCCTGATTCCTACAGGAAGGACCCCAGGAGGCCTTCCATATTCACCATGGCCATGCCTCTCTGGCCCTCACTGACTCCCCTGGCTGCGTGAATTCAAAGAAACATTTCCTGAATGCCTCCGGGGGGTCAGGGTTCAGGTGAGGGGCTCCCAGAAGGGATGCAGACATGAATGAGCAAGACAGTTCAGGCCTTTGACATCCCCATGCTCTCCTACTGCTGGCATAACCAAGTGTCACAATTCAGTGTCTTAAGACAACACATCTATTATCTTACGGTTCTTAGGTCTGAGTCCGAAATGGGTGTCACTGGAGTAAAGTCAAGGTAGTAGCAGGGGTGTGTTCCTTCTGGAGGCTCTAGGGGAGAGTCTGACTCCTTGCCTTTTCCAGTTTCTAGAGACCACCCACCTTTTGTGTCTTGGGACCGCATTGCTCTGACCTCTGCTTCTGTTGTCATATCTCCCTCCCTGACTCTCACACTCCAGCCTCCCACTTGGGACATTGGGCTCACCCACGTAATTCAGGATAATTTTCCTATCTTGAGGTCCTTAACTTACATATCTGCTAAGTTTCTTCTGCTGTATAAGGTATGATCTCCAAAGGTTCCCAGAATGAGTACGTGGACATCTTTGAGAGTCGTTATTCTGTCCACCCTCAGTTGAGCAGCCCCTCCAGGTGCCACCCAAGTAGGCCAGGTGACAATGCTCCAGATAGGGAGACCAGGCCTTGTGTGTGCAGACACACACACACACACACACACACACACAGTCTTTGTTATTTTTTTCCAAACCATTGGAAAGTAAGTTGCTGACATCATGCTCCATTACCCCTAAACACTTCAGCGTGTATTTTCTAAAATCCAGGACACTTTCCTATATAACCTCAGTATACACATCAGAATCAGGAAGTTAACGTTTAACACTACTACTTAATCCATAGACCCCATTTAGATTTCTCTGATGGTCCAATAATTAATGTTCTTTGTAGCAACACAACAAACCAACACATAAAAACAACCTTTGCCACCAACAATAACAATAACAAGCCCCAACAAAAAAACTGTTCTTTTCTTCCCCTTTCCTTTCTCATCCAAGATCCAATCCTTGACCACATGTTGCACTTACTTGCCGTATGTCGTTAGTCTCCTTCAAGCTGGAATCCTTTCTCAGTCTTTCCTTGTTTTTTATAACCTTGACACTTTTTAAAAAATAAATTCAATCTTTTAAAACAATTTCTTTTTTGAGCTTTTTTTTTAAAATTTAATTTAATTTATTTATTTGGGGGTCGGTAATTAGGTTATTTATTTATTTTTAATGGAGGTACTGGCGATTGAACCCAGAACCCTGTGCATGCTAGGCATGCACTCTGCCACTGAGCTATAGCCTCCCCCCGACCCTGACACTTTTGAAGAACACAGGCTGGTTAGTTTGTAGATCGTCTCTTCATTTGGGTTTGGCTGATGTCTCCTCAGGAACGTCTGAGGAGTGACGTGTCCTCAGGACATGTGAGGAGGTACAGGATCTTGGTTTGTCTCATTACTGAAAACGTTAACTTTGATCGCTTGATTAAAGTGTTGTTTGTCAGGGTTTTCCATGGTAGGCTGAGTTAGCAAGGGCTTTATATTTATTAATTTATAAGTAATTAATAAATATGGGGGGAGATCATTTGAGATTATATCAATATCTCTTCCTCATTAAACTTTCATCCACGGTTTTAGCATCCATTCATAGTTCTCGCCTGGATCACTTATTATGATGGTTGCCAAATGATGATTTTCTAATTCTATCATGTTTTTCTACATTGGCATTCTGCTATAGAAAAGGCTTCCTCTCCCACTTTGTTTGTTTGTTTATATTAGTATATATTAGTATAGGCTCATGAATTCCTATTTTATTCAATGGATTATATATCATTCATTACTATCTTTTTTTTTTGTTACTCATATTGTCCCAGACTTGGTCAGTGGGCACTCCTTCAAACTGGCTTTTGCATCCTTGTAACAAGTATTCTTTATTCCTTGAGCCCATCCTTACTCTTGGCAATGCAATGTTTTGGTTTCATCTGGCAACTTTACTGCCCAAGGGAATCAACCATTTCTCTAACCCTCGTTCATTTAAAATTATTTAGAAACCAAGATCTGGGGTCTAGGTGTGTTCATTGCTACTGGGATGTTATTACCTCTAGAACCTCAGGGCCAACAGAGCTAGGAAACACACGTGTCTATAACCACACACACATACACACATCTACATCTGTAGCTCTATATCTAAAACCAAGAATTCACACTGATCCCTGCCTTTCGACTCCAACAACGCAGAGTTCATTCTTGCACGCCACTTTCCCATGTTGGCACTTTCCTTTTCTGATAACGAGAAACCTGGTCCTTATTATCCTCAACATATGACACTAATCTCCTGGTCACGAAGGCCATCTCAGCTGTGGCTCCACTGGGCCTGCCTGCTGCTCCTGCTAATGCAGCCTGCCTGGCACTGCCAGATGCTGCTGAACTTGACGCCAGCCTGCCGTGGAACTTTGGCCCCCTCCCTTCACTCCCTTCGTCTCACCTGACAATGGGAGTGGCAGGTATAAGTCCGTGCCTCTTCTAAGCAACGTGCGGGGCCGGAGCTGAAGGAAAGACTGGGGCATGAGAGATGTGAGTCGGTGCTTCTCAAACTGGGGCTCACAGAGCCCCAAGGGTGGCTTCTGATTGCAGGGAGGGCTGGACAGCTCCAGAAAGGTAAGGCGCTCACATGGGGACTGGGTCCTGTGGCCTATGTGGAGCACAGAAAACTGTGAGCTGGAGTAAGCAGATCAAATTTGCATGGTCTTTAAAGGCTCCAGCAGTCCTGTTGTTACCGAAGGCAAGTTTGTGTGCCCACCACGCCATAAGGCCAAACAAACTGAAACATCGAAGTTTGGAGCAGAGAAAGGTTTATTGCAGGGCACAGCAAGGAGGACAGGGTGTCTCATGCCCAGGAAAACCCTGAATTCCCCAAAGGGTTTCAGCAAAACATATTTAAAGGCAGGTAAGGGAGAGGGGGTCGCAGGGTATGCGATCAGCTCGTGCACAATCTTCTGACTGGTTGATGTAGAGGTAACAGGGCGGTCAACACCATCAACCCCCAGGTACCAGAAGGTCTGGAGGCAATACATCTCGATCATCATGTAGTTATTTCTTCCCTTTGGTGGTAGTTTTAAGCATATGAAAGACTCAGGAAATATACATGAAATACTATTATCTGTGTTCAGAGACGAGCTACAGCAGAGGATATGGAGGAGGGGTCTGACCCTGGAAGGCCCCACAGGGTCCTGCTCAGTTACACTGTGAGCAGAGAGGGGAAGGAAGGGGTGAGCAGGTGGGAGGGAGGGACAAGCCTGAAGGCCGAGACCAGTGAGAAGCCTGCTGTAAGAGGCCGGGGAGAGGGAATGTAAGTAGAAGCTAAGGTAGAGGCAGAAGAGGAGTCAACAGCAGGGATGGCCAAGTCTGGGGACCCTCTCTCCTTTCTGTGGCACGTAGAGTCCACCCTGAATGATGAGGCCTCAGGCAGAGACTGGGAGATGGGGAGGGAGGGGTGCGGGGGGGGGATGACAGAGGGAGGCACAAGGAAGTGATTTGATTTGGAGGTGACAGTGGGACCTCCAATCAAAGCCTCTGTACCAGGCAGATGAAGATACAGACTGCAGAAGAGGCATCTACAGAGGATAACTCATGAGGGCCAGGGGAAGGGGTGAGTTCTTTAAGGGCTAGAGAGGGT
Organism: Camelus ferus; assembly: GCF_009834535.1. NCBI lineage: Eukaryota > Metazoa > Chordata > Mammalia > Artiodactyla > Camelidae > Camelus > Camelus ferus. Next base: position 79,232,543 of record NC_045732.1, on the reverse strand, counting down.
GGGGCCCAAGGCCAAGATCTGCATTCTGGGGCAGTTGGGCTGGTAAGCATGAAGCAGACAAAGAAGAGCCAGGGGAGGGGAGAAGGGGGGACAGGAGAGAGCACAGCACTCCCTGAACAGCAACTCACCCCAGCTGAGCCAGCTGTCATGTTGGAGCCTTGACCCCCGCATCCCTGAGGGAGGAGCCTGTCTGAGCCCTCCTTCAGCTCTGGAGTGGTTCTTGTCCTTTTAAATTTAGTGAAACTTCCAAGCCCCTGGGAGATCATCCAGCACAAAGATCCCTGCCCTCTCCCACCCTGAAGGATTCAGGGTGAACAGTCTTTAAACGCCTTCTCCTCCACGCAGGTGACCATGATTTGCAAGAGGATCTGAGGATTCAGACATTCCTGAAGAGTAACGTGTAAATCCAGTCTCAAAACTTATTTTCTCTACAGATGGTTTCAGAGGGGTTATCCTCCTTCAGCATCACTTGATCGGCCCCAGGGGTGCTCCCTGCTTCTGCTTTACTTTATCTCCTGTCTCTTTGTTGGGGAGAAAACAGCAACAAGACTACTCTTCCCACCCATTCCGCGCCTTGTCTGAAGCCGGGAGCCCACTCCTTACTCCTCCCCTGCCTCCACTCTCCTGGAAAGGTCCAAAACTCTCTTAGAGGCCTTTTTCCCGGGGGGCTCACAGCAGATGGAGCTGCATGAGTAGAGGGTGCAGCCCCCAGAGCCTGCTCCTCCTGCTGCTACCTGCCTGCGGAGCTGCTCTCCGTCGCTGATCAGGAGCCCCGCAGCACGTCCTGCAGCAAGCAGGTGGTGGGCCTTCCCTGGCCGGCAGCAAGGGGCCCACCTCAACAGAGCTTCCAGGCCAGCCTTGCAGGCGGCTTCCTGTACGCCACGAGCCACCTGAGGTCTTCTTGCATGAATCTGGCCTCTACACAGGCATGTGCTTTATAGACTGTCAGCAGTTGGTGATTATTTGTTGCTGACTACGAAAGCCGAGTCATATCCCACTTAGTGACTTGGGGCAGTCGATTCATTGATCCAGAGGCATGGAGCTCAGGGTGATCGCAGGCCTGGGGAGAGAAGCTGACAGGCTGATTCTCATTGCTTCTGCCCTGAGCCAGTCGTAATTAGCATCAATCCCATTCAAGCCACGGTTCCTGGCCACCCGCTACCAGAGGGAGAGGCTCAGGGCAAGTGCTGCGGGAATACCCAGGGAGGATGCCGCCCCGGTGGCTGACCTCACTCTGCTCCGCTCTGCCCGGGGCCAGCGGGGCACATGCCCCGGGGGCCCAAAGCCCACAAGCCACGGTGCCCTGTGCCCGGGGCACTCTGCCTGGGACTGGTGGCTCCCTCCCTTCTGCACCTCCCCCTTAAAACCTACACACACTCCCACACCGCACATGTCCAACACACGGCCTCCCATAGCAACACACACACGTGCCCCCACAATTCATACAGGGTCCCACGCTCATACACATATTCAAGACCTCACTGCCAAGTGGCAGAAAACACAGGGGCTGGGCACACATATCTTGTCAGCAGAAGGGAGCACATTCAGTCAGTCTGACTGTCCATCAGGTACTCCTAAATAGAACCCAGATGTCAAGAATCCATACACCCTTGAACAAGAAGACATCGCCCTTGACTGGTAGAACTCACAGAAAGAGATATAAGCCAGAGGATGGCAGTGTGGCCCAAGGGCTGCTGGGACATGGTTCTGTGGGTGCATTAAGGCAAGGTCCCTCCCCTGACCAGGGTTACAGGTCACAGAAGCACCTGCTTGCTCTATGGTGGGGGGAAGATGGCAGACATGGAAATAAACAAGCTCTGTGATTGGCCAACTTGAGGGCACATCAGCATCTCCTGGACGGTTTGTTATAACGCAGATTGCTGGGTTTCTGAGTCAGGAAACATTTTTTTTTAACATTTTTTATTAATTTATAATCATTTTCAATGTTGTGTCAAATTCCAGTGTAGAGCACAATTTTTCAGTTATACGTGAACATACATATATTCATTGTCACATTTTTTCTCTGTGAGCTACCATAAGATCTTGTGTATATTTCCCTGTGCTATACAGTATAATTCTTTTTTTAAATTTTGATTGAAGTCTAGTCAGTTTACAGTGTTGTGTCAATTTCTGGTGTGCAGCATTATGTTTCAGACATACATATACATACATATATTTGTTTTCATATTCTTTTTCATTATAGGTTACCACAAGATACTGAATATAGTTCCCTGTGCTGTACAGTAGGACCTTGTTGTTGATCTGTTCTGTATATAATAGTTGAACATTTCTTATGTGTACCCCGGTGATGCTGAGGTTCCTGGTCTGGGGATCACACTGGAGAACCACTGCACCAGCTCAACAAGCTGACAGGCCCCAGCACGGAAGTCTCTGTGGGGAGGGGAAGGGGCACACCTGGCTTAGAGGAGCAATGGCTTCAGCCAGGAAAGCCTCATACTTTTTTTTGGTCTTTGTATAAGACAACTATGTTCTATTAGAATAAATCACCACAAACTGAGTGGCTTTAAATAATACAGAGATATTACCTTATAATTCTGGATACTACAATGCTGACAGGGATCTCACTGGGCTAAGATCAAGGTGTCAGAAGCTGTGTTCCTTCTGGAGGCTGTAGGGGAGGATCCATTCCTCACCTTTTCCAGCTTCTAGAGGCCACTTGTGTTCCTTGGGTCATGACCGTATCACTCCAATCTTTGCTTGGGTTGCCATATCTTCTCTCTGACCCTCTTGCCTCCCTCTTCCCGATATGACTCTTGTGATTAGATTGGGCCCACCTGGATACTCCAGGCCATGCTCCCAATTTCAAAATCCTTATTTGAATCACTTCAGCAAAGTCCCTCTGGCCTTGTAAGATCACATATTTATGAGGATTAGGGCATGGACATATCTGGGGGGCCATCATTCAGCCAACTACAGCAACGGAGGTTAGAACCGAAGAGTAATGCAGCTAACCCTGACAGAGCACCTACTACAGGGCAGACACTGAATTCATGGCGTTAACGGTTTCACACCTGCCATCTTGAATCTTCCCTGCAGCCCCATATAGGAGATCCAGTGGGACTCCAGTTTTATGGCTGAAGAACCAACCTTACAGAGGTGAAGTGATCTTGAAACCCAAGTGGGAGATGCAGGGGGGAGGGCCAGGAAGATGTTACAGGAAATCCAGATCTCAACCTGGGACCCAGCAAGGGGAAATGGTCACCTTTAGGTTTATTATGTGTTAAAGGTAGATGATGACCTCCCAGAATCCCTCTGGCCCCAGGACAGCATTCTAAGATTGTGGCATAGGTGACTACGTCTGGGCACTTACCCCCTGTTGCAGAATTTATCAGTTTAACCCTCTAGGTGTGTCTCAAAGGCAGATCTTGGGTCTTGTTCTGGTAGCTGTCATAATAAATTATCACAAAGTTAGTGGTGTAAAATTACAGAAATGTATTCTCTCTCAGTTCTGGAGGCCAGGAGTCCAAAATGGGTCTCGCTGAGCCGAAATCAAGGTGCTACGGAGTCAGACTCCCTCTGGAGGTTCTATGGGAGAAGCTGTTCCTTGCCTCTGCCAGCTTCTGGTGCCTGCCAGACTCCTTGGCTTGTGGCCACACACTCCAGTCTCTGCCTCTGTCTTCACACAGCCTCCTCTTCTGTGTGTGTGTTATAAAATCTCCCTCTCATAAGGCTGCAGGTGATGGCGTTTAGAGCCCACCTGGATGACCCAGGCCGAGGTCCCCAGCTCTACATGCCTAACCTCATCACATATGCAGAATCCCACTTGCTGTATATCAAGTGGCATGAATGGGTCCCAGGGACTAGACCTGCGTTTCTTTGGGGGCGTTATTTAACCTCCCATGCCTCTGGAGCTCACAGGCGTTGTTCATGAACATGCTTTGTGGGGTGGCTGAATGAATTGCAGTTTGAACCCTAAACTCTAAACCCAGTGGCTTTCATGTGGATTCTGGGCCCCCAGCAAAGGTTTGTTTTGGAGTTAATTGTTTACTTGTCCCTGTATAGGGGAAGGAAGCTGTTACAGTCCATTGTGGACTGTAGGGACTAGAGACAGATGAGTCCTAGCTAGCTGGGCTCCTTAGAGTAAGTTGATTGCCCTCTCTGGGACTTGGTTTCTGCAGTGATAAAATCAGATTTATAGCTCCTGTCCCACCTTGCCTGCCTCCAGGTATTATTGTAATGACTGTGAAGTAGGGATGTCTTATGTTATATGAATGTCAAGCATTGTTAGAAATATTGTTATAGAGTTTTAAATATTGTTATAGAGGGAAGAGGGCAATGTTCCACTCAAAGGATAGCATCCCTAATGGTGGAATTTAGGTCTGTGGGAGGACTGTAGGAGACTTTAAAACCCTTTGGCCTCCTCTAGCTACGCTTGATACTATTCAGCCACCCTGGGTACCGGGCTGGAGTGGAAGGCCGCCGCGAGTTCTGATCTGTTGTTGGCCTTCCCTCTGCTTCCCCCAGTGTGTGAGCTGAAGCTCAGAAAGCCACATTACTCCCTTGTGGTACAGAGATGGGGAGGGGCTGCCCCAAGAGCCCAGGTACCCAGCTCCCATGCTTGTGTGCCTTCCTTGAGGGCTGAGGACACTTGTGTGGACTAGGCCCTGGAGAGGAAGAAATGCTGCAGTGAAGTTTTCAGGTACTTTTTTGCTCCTGGGGCCTCTCCGTGAGTCCTAGTATCTGGGCCTCTTCTGCAAACTAGGGGAGAAGTGCGCAGTTGCGGTAGGCATTTGTGCTGTGCGAACTTCACAGACTCTGGGCAGGGTTCCTCTTCCAGAAGGGACAGGACACAGCACTCCGGGTCAGCACACGCTCTGCTCAATGCATTGGGCAAAGAGAAGTGATTGAGTCCTTAAAGGCTGTCGCAGACACCCTTGGGTTTCCTGTCCCACCAGTGCACAGCGGATTTCCCATCCAGGAAGCACTGCCTCGGGCGTGGCTTGGCTATCATGGTGCCAGGGGCCATTCATTTCGTGACCTTTGGGTCCTGCAGGCTTCCTTTGTGTGCAACCAGTAGTAGCAGGTTGGGGGAGTGTGAGGGAGGGAGCAACAATTTCAGAGCCTCTGGGATGCAAAGACCCCCAAAGCCATCTGACTCAAGGCCCCAGGAGCAGCCAGGGATGAGAAATAGGAACAAATGAGGGCAGGTGGGCCAGAAAAGATGCTGAGAAATGGGAGGGAAGGGACTAGGATAAAAGAGGCAGCCACCTAAGGAGCTGGAGCCAAGGTTTTTAATTTTGACTCTCACTGATGAGTCCTGGGACCTTAGGCCAATCACCTCCCCTCATTGGTCCTTGCTTTCCGCATCTGTAAATGAGGGGATGGGACCAGATCCATTGGTTCATTTATTCATTGGCCAAACATGCATTGAGCTTGGACTGGATTCCAGGCACTGGGAGCAGAGGATGCTGGGGGAGCGGAGAGGAAAGAGAGTGTTATCACAGTGGGAGCGGGAGGCAAGTTTGCACAGCATCACAAGGATCCAACACCTGAGCTGAACGTTGAAGGCAGAGTAAGTGTGTGGAGCCAGAAAAGGGCCAAGGAGAGAAGGAGCTGGGTGCTGACATTTTTTTCCCCAGTGGCAAAATACACAAAACAGAAGATGCACCATTTTAAAGTGTACTATTCAGGGACATTTAATTCATTCACAAGGTTGTGCAACCACTACCTGTATCAAATTCCAGAACGTTTTAATCACACCAAAAGGAAATCCCATTCCCACTGCGGGGTCACTCCCATCCACCCCTCCCCCTGCCCCTGGTAAACACTAATCTGCTTTCTGTCTCTATGGATTTGCCGACTCCGGACACTTTCTATAAATGGCATCATACAATATGTGGTCTTTTGTGTTTGGCTTCTTTCACTCAGCGTAATGTTTCCAGGGTTCATCCTTGCTGGAGCTGTGCCTTGGTATGGCTGAAAAATATTCTATTGCACACAGAGACCACAATTTGTTTATCATTCATCATTGATGGACATTTGAGTTACTTCTACTTTTTGGCTACGATGAATAATACTGCTATGAACATTAACTCATAATCCCTGTTCGGGTGGGCAATCCTGGTCCTTGTTTTAGTTCTTTGGGGTCTACACCTAGTGGTGAAATTGCTGGGTCCTATAGTAGTGCTCTGGTTAACTTACTGAGGAACTAACAGGCTGTTTCCAAAGTCACTGTATCATTTTCCATTCCCACCAGCAGTGGATGAGGGGTCCAATTTCTCCACATCCTCCCCAGCGCTTGTTATTTGGATGTTGACTGTAAGGGACAGATTAAAGAGGAGGAACCTGGAGGAGAGGAGGAGGAGCAGCTAGGAAGGGATGAAGATGTAGCAGGGGGAGCAGGGAGCGGAGCGCACCATCCTGGAAGCCCAGGAAGCTAAGTTTCCCAAGACAGGGATGGTTCTGCTAGCAGGATGCTGACAGTGCCCCCTGGCTGCGGAGGACTGGTTAGAGGGCTATTTCAGGGCCAAGCTGGGGCAGGGGCTTGAGATATGGTAGGGAGGTGAGAAAGTGGAAAGTGTGTATAAACACCGGTTGGGCTGGGAGGGCGTGGTCAGTGCAGTGCCATAGGTGGGGTGGGGTTCAGGGGTGGGCTTGTGTCAGGGCTGCGGGACTTGCACGACCTGGCTCCGGGCTGGCAGTGCCCTCCATCATTGCTGGAGCCCGCGCTGGAGGCCCAGAAGCCCGGCTGGCTTGACAGCTTGTTGGAAGAGAGATCAACGGGAGCCGGCAGCCAGGAAACCTGGCCGAAGCCAGCGGGGGCTGGGGGGCCAGGGAGGATGGGGTCTGGGGAACCCTGGAAGGCTGGAGCAGTGCTGCAACCATCCCCGCCACTGAAATGACAGGCCCCCCTCTCCACGGGGAGAAAGCCCCAGCGCCCAGCTCAGGGTCTGGGAAATGGTGGAAGTCAACACGTGTGTTTGGATGAATGAAAAGAGAGACAGACAGACAGACAGACCGAGGGACACAGAGAGACAGGTTTCCAGGAGTCCATTTGCATGAGAACCTGTGAGGATCCTGGGGTGGCAAGGCTCAGGGGCAGGTGGCGGTGGCAGCTGCTGGGGCCTTGGGTAGCCAGGGGCCTCAGGACACAAGAGGCTGGCAGGCCAAGCCATCTCAGGGTCACGCCAGGCCGCGTCCTCCTGCCCCCTTCTCCTTGGCTTGCTCCCCACCACTCGATGGCAGGGCCTGAGGTGAGGGTAAAGTCCCGTAGCAGCCCTTTGGCCGCGGCCCGGCACCCAGTCCCGAGCCCACTTGGCAGGGCCCATGCCTGACCTCATTCAGTGGGGCCTGGTGCAGGCGGGGCCTGGCGTGCCCGATGAGCAGTGGGAGGTTGGACTGGCACCGTGGGAGGATCCCAGGGCCCGGGGGTCTCTGAGCAGCCTGCCAATCTCCCCAGCCTGGTCAGCTTTTCCCTAGCCCCTAGGAAGGCTGCGCTTCTGGAACTGAGGGTAAGAAGGGCAGACAAGGTGGGGAGGGGAGCAAGGACAGGGGAGGGAGCGGGTTTGGGGAGAGGGCAAAGTGAGGGGTGGCGAGGGTGTCGGGCCCATCCTGGTGTGCTGCTTCTTTTCCAGAAAGCACGTCAGTCTTTCCAAAGCCTTTCCCCCTCACTCCCGAGGCTGAGCCAGCCTCCTAGTGCCTGTTGTGGTGGGGACACCAGGAGCCCTCCGTCCCCCTAACCCAGCAGCCATCCTGAAGGCATCCTGCTGGGATAAGCAACCTCTGGCCATTCCCTTACCAAGACTGTTCCCTTGTCCATGCCCCTTCATCTTTCTCCCTTCCCTATCCTTGCCCCCCTCCTTATTTCCCTCCTCTTCCCCCTCCCCCTCCCTTGCCTTCAGTTTCCTTCCCTAACCTCTCCTCCATCCCCTTCTCTTTTCTTCTCCTTTCCCACCTCCCCTGTCCCTCTTCTATTTCCCTTTCCTCTCCTCGCCCCTCCCTCTCTAGTTTCTTCCCTCCCCAGGACTCTCTCCCGCCCTCCCCACCCCCTACCCTAGCTGAGCCTGATGGAGTGCAGGGGTGGCCTTACCTGCCTTCAGCCTTTCCTGCTCTCCTTCCAGTCTTTGCTGCCAGCCCGGGGAATGTGCCATCTCTCTCCCTTGCCAGGTGGAGCAGAAGGCTGGACTCGAATCTCCATGGCTTCCTTGGGTGAGGGGTGGAGAGGGAGAAAGGGGGGACCCTGGTGTGGGCTGTGGGGTGGGAGGGGTGAGCGGGGTGGTGGAACCACCGGGTGGAGCCCTGTCTAAACCTCCCCGTCCACCACCCCCGTGCCCCCCTCCCACGCACCCGGTGGCCCAGGTGCTGCTCGGTGCTGCTCAGAGTGCCCGAGAAGGGAAGCAATGGGTGAAGGCAGGGCTGCTGTGCCCTGTGGATGCTTTCCAAGTACTTCTTGACTTCTTTCTGCTGGACATTCCTTTATGACAGTGGTACTGGTGGGACGCACTACAGAGTGGCTTCCCAGAGACCCCTTGCCCACTCACAAGCAAGTCCCCAGACTGTGGAGGGGCACGTGTGGATCCTAAGACAATCCCTTTGAGGTGAGTGTGTGCGGAAATGAGGAGAGTGCTGAGCAGGCAGTCTGCACTTTGCCACCAGCGTGCCCATGGTCAAGTTGCTGACCCTTTGGGTCTCATTTTTCTCCCATGTGAAATCTTTTGGCCTAGGAAGCCCCTGGGATTCCTTTGAGCACTGGCACTCAGCTGATTATCGGCCACTGTCCCATCCTGTTCAGACTTTCTGTTGCTGGTTGGCCAAGAGCAAGGTGGTGTGGCCTCTGACCCCACAGGCTGTCCAAGTGTAGTCCCTGGGCTGGCAGCAGCAGGATCACCTGGGAACTGATCAGAAATGCAAATCCTTACGACCTACCCTGGACTCACTGACTCAGAAACTCTGGGGGTGGGCCCAGGAATCTGGGTTTTAGCCAGCCCTTGGGTGAGACTAATACACACTCGAGTCTGAGAACCATGGTGCTGGACTGTTGGTCTTTGCAGAAGGAACAGGAAAGCAGTTCATCCCAAAGACAGGCAAGGCACTGAGCCCTGGGGGTTGACATTCAGTCAGAGATGCCTGCTCGTGCACGGCCTGTGTTGCACACTTATGTGCGTGCGTGCGCACACACGCACTCTGGTTGTCCCTTCCCCTGTTGGCAGCCTTGCTTTAGATAGATTTGATGACAGCAAAATTCAGGATTTCTTTCCATGAAGGACACCACAGATAGTTAACAGGCAGACGACAGATGGGGAGAAGATATTTGCTGTTTAAAGCTGACAAGGGATTAATGGATAACATATACAAGAAAATTCTGCAAACCCACAAGGAGAAGACCCAACAGGAAAATGAGCAAAGCACATGAATAGGCAATTCCCAGAAGGAGAAACCCAAAAGGCTAGCAAGTCAGTATGTGAAGAGATGCTCAGATTCATTAGTAATCAGAGAAATGCAAATTACAACAATGAAATAGGATACACACATGTCAGGTTGGCAAAAAGCAGCTATATGATGCCAAGTGTTGGCTGGGAGAAAGAGAAAGGGGAACCAGTGTGTGCTACGGGTGGGAGTCCAGCTAGACTGGCGCAGCTGCTTTGGAAAGCCACGTGGAAACATCTAGTCAGGTCAAGTGTCCATGTCCACACTAACCTAGTGATCTGTCTTCTGGTACAACCTTGAGAAATTCTCCTGCCGGCCCACAAAGGGGCTATGAATTTCCCATGGCTGCTGTAATAAATTATCCTAAACTTCGTGGCTTCAAACAACAAAAGTTTCCAGTTCTGAAGGCCAGAAGTCCAAAACCAGTATCACTGGGCTGATATCAAGCTGTCAGCAAGATCATACTCCCTGCCAAAGCTCTAGGAGAGAATCCTTCCTACCTCTTCCAGCTTCTGGTGGCTGCAGGCATTCCTTGGCTTATGGCCACAGTACTTCAGTCTTCAAGATCAGCATCTTTCCACCTCTTTCTGTTCTGTCTTCACATTGCCCCCTTGGGGGTGTGTGTGTGTGTGTGAAATCCACCTGGCCTCCTTTTTACAAGAATACGTGTGTAGGACATAGAAAACAAACTGTGCTTACCAGGGGGGAAAGGAGGGGTGGAGGTGTAACAGAAAAGAACCAATCTGACCCCATACTAGACCTGTTCCTTTGACCTTAACCCTGGGCTGTTTCCTAGGCTTAGTCTTGCTGGCTCTGCACTTTTTGTAGAAGAATGTTGCCTAGAGCCTGAAATGTGTAAGACAGCTTGTTCTCAAGGCTTTGACCTTTAAGAATATTATCACTTTTCTACTCATACAAAGATAAGTTGCAAAATAGAAAATAACATTTGTTTTGTTGGAGGTTTAAAGGGACACCATGATCTGACTGACGTGGACAGCTGCAAGAACAAAGGACTCTAAGAATACAGAATTCCTACACCAAGAAGTTTGCAACAATCAAGCACACCCTCTCCGCATTTTAGTGCAAAAGGAGCCTGAATTCTGACTTGGGGAAGATGATTCTCCAGTACATTATTGCTCTGCCATCTTCTTGGTCAGCTAGCTTTCTGAATAAAGTCGTTTTTCCTTGCCCCAACACCTCGTCTCCTGATTTATTGGCCTGTTGTTCGGGGAGCAGAATGAGTTCGGACTCGGTAACATAGGGATAAATTAGGAGTTTGGGATTAACAGATATACACTACTATGCATAAAATAGAGAAACAGCAAGGACCTACTGTATAGCACAGGGGACTATGTTCAGTTTCTTGTAATGAGCAATAATGGAAAAGAAACAAAATTATATATGTGTGTGTGTGTGTGTGTGTGTGTGTGTGTGTGTGTGTATATACAGAGAGAGAGAGAGAGAGAGAGGCTGAATGGTTTTGCTGTACACCTGAAACTAACATTGTAAATCAACTACACTTCAATAAAAAATAACAATTAAAAAACAGAATACATGTGTACTGGTTGAATAGTGCCTCCTCAAAATTCATGTTTCCCCGGAACCTCAAAAAGTGACTTTCTTAGGAAATAGGGTCTTTGCAGATGTAATTAGTTAAAGTGAAGTCACACTGGATTGAGGGACCCTTCATCCAACGACTGGTGTCCTTACAAAAGGAGGAAAGGATGCATGGAGACACAAGGAGGCCATGTGAAGATGGAGACAGAAATGGGAGGGATGCGGCCACAAACCCAGGAACCAACACCTGGGACCACCAGAAGCTGGAAGAGACAGGAAAGATCCTTCCCTAGAACCTTGGAGGGAGTCTGTCCTGCTGACAGCTTGATTTCGGACACCTGGACTCCTGAACTATGGAAGAGTAAATGCCTATTGTTTTAAGCCCCCCAGAGTGTGCAATTGCACTTCAGACCCACCCTGATAATCCAGAATCATCTCTCAATCCGAATCCTTGATTTAATCTTTTCTGCAAAGTCCCTTTTTCCTTATAAGGTCACATGCGTGGGTTCCAGGGATTGGGACTTGATATCCTTGGGGGCCATTATGTATCCTGCTACAGGGACCCACACAAGGAAAGAGTTCATCGTGCTTTGCTTGTGCTAACAGAGGATCAGAGGCAACCTAGGTGTTCACCACTGGGGAAAAGGAGAAGCAACTGCTTAGTTACAAGGAATCAACTCAGAAACACACAGCAGTGGGGAGTGGTAACATACATAGCTGAGTGGAAAGGTACGGGGAAGGTTCTCCAGGACAATATCACTTGTGTTTATTGAAAACACACACACACACAAACACACACTACCCTACACATTTGCCAGAGTACATACTCAAGGGTTGGCTGCCAAAGGGAGGGCAACAGGAGTGGAAAACAGGAAATTACAAGGACTGGTTGGGTAGATGGATTGATCCAGCCTGGGAGGGACCTCACACACTGGTGATGATGGTGATGCCGTGAACTGAGGACTGTCATGACCTGAAGGCCAAAATAAACAAAGGAATGTAAAAGTCCCAGATGAGCCGTTTCTGTGAAGGCTGCCCACTCTGGAAGTGCCTTGGCATATTTTGCCTAAAGATACACTGTCCCATTAGCTGCAGTGTTGTGGGTGGCAGTCACTGAAACTCATTTTTCCCTTCCTTTTGGGAAAGAAAGAAACATGTAGCCTCCAGAGAGGAGGCAGGATGCCCTTCTTAGCAACACCAAGGAACAAAGAAAGCCACACGAATGCCATTTGCTGTCGCCTGACAGTTGTTTTCCATCTGCTGTGCTGAGTGTTGGCTCCCTCCCGGCAGCCTTGAGCGGGCAGCTGACGTGGTTGGCTCGCCCCTTGGTCCTGGTTCAGACCTCCTATGGTTTTGTTCATTCTCGGAACACGTGGAACACACCCTGCCTCCCTTTTTCCAGATACAGTACTTCTCCTAATGCCATTTGATCAGGTAGCAGGAAGGCCAAATAGAATGAAGCCAGTGGCCCTGGAAACAGTCATTGATATAAATCACCGTGAATTCCCCATCAGTTTGGTAAGTGATCAGCTATTTGAACCCTGGGGGAGGGGGGTGGACCTTGTTTGCTTCTTTCGCATTGGGTTCCTCTTAGTTCCCTGTAAAGTTCCCTTTGAAAATGCCGCTCTTCTTGGCTATGCTTGGGAAGAAAAGAGAACCTGACTTTTTAAAAAATTGATTTATTTTTCTGGGTTTTTTTTTTGAGGGGGGCAATCAGGTTATTTATTTACTTATTTATGGAGGTCCTGGGAATTGAACCCAGGACCTGGTGCATGCTAAGCACGTGCTCTAGCACTGAGTTATACCCACTCCTCTCCCGGCGTTATTTTTTCATTCAGCTCAGAAATAGGAAACTCAAACTTCACTCCTTCATCATAAAAGAGTGTACATTTCAGTGCTTCACCCTACCTGGGTGTTTTTATTTCTATTAAAGTCTCATGGGAATTATGAGTTGGTTTGGCTTTGGGTGGCCTGGCTGCCAGAAGATGCCATGTACCGCTTAGAGCCACAGGCAACACAAAGGGAGGTACCACTGCTGGCCCCAGGGCGCAAGTTAAGACCACAGTCCTGGCACCTGTCTCTAAGCTTGGCCTCGTTCCTCTGCCCTGTGACCCGGCAGCATCTGTCTGTCCTCTGACAGTAGGGAGAACACCTGCAAGGCCTCACGGCAGAACCTTCTAGAATCTTTTTGAAAAAGATTTTTTGCAAGGATGTTTTTTCCCCTTCTATTCTATTTTCTTCTCGTCCTAAAAGTAATTCCTGCTTAGTGTCAAAAAGGATAAGGAAATAGAATAAAAGATCACCTCAATTTCACCTTTCCAGACCACCACATTTACTTAATGCTTCCTATCTGCCAAGACACAGGCTAAGTGTGCTCCTTCTTTTGTCCCCAGTAATCCTCACAACTACTCTGTGAGGCGGCTATTATGAGTCCATTTTCTCATTTTTCCTATGAGGAAACTGAGGCACAGGGAGATTCAACAAGTAGCCCGAGGGCACAAGGAAGGGGTGGAGTTGAGACTTGAACCAAGGTCCTTCTGATTCCAAAGCCCATGCCCTTGACCTCTGCACCCACCAAGCACCTTCAGCACAGCTGTATGCAGAGCTCTGAAAACAGTATGGCAGTAAGACTGTGGGCTCACCAGGACATAAGCCCGCCGGACACTCGGTGTGTTCTTCCAGGAGTGTATCCTCACTGGGACTAACTTGCCTTCTGTCCCACTCAAAGTCTTGCTCTGTGAGGTGGTTGTCCTATTCTGAGTTTCTGGGGGCGAAGTTCAGTTGGTGGGGTGCTCATCTGGCTACAAGTCAGCTGGGGAAAAGCAAGACTCCATCAGTTTGGCCTGAAAAGCGCATGCGACCTCCCACTGCCAGCCCTCCGTGGGAGGAAAGGAAAAGCTCCCACTGGAGGCTAATGGCTCTTTCACCTGCAAAGTTCCATGATTTATCGAGTGTCAACACTCCCGCGCGCTAAGAGAGGATTTGAAAACCCGTCATAAATATTTAAATTAACTAGTAACATCCGCTTAGCTTATCGCATGATCACCAGCCAGATCGTGGAGCAAGCTCTAAGAGACAGGGTGACACATGATCTGACACTCTCTTTCCTCTAGACCCCCCAATCCAGTGTTCCAGAAGCTGGATCTCTGTGCGACCCCTGGCTTATCATCATCATCATCATCATCATCATCCAGCTCTTAAGATTAAAGGCAGGAAGCTAGCGGGAGGCATTTTCCAGAGGCCGCAACGGCGGCGGCGGCGGCGGCGGCGGCGGCGGCAGCAGCAGCGGCGGCGGCGACAAGGCCACTGCGGATCTCTTTCCTCATCCTGTGTTTTCTCTCACGGCTTTTAGATTGCTGCACTGTTTACCCAGTGCCGGCCCCCAGCTCTCAACACCGTCAAGCCGATTCCACTTCGCTCAGATTTTCCTCTAAGATCCCAGCAGGGGCCAAGCTTTTGGCAGGTCAGCGGGCTGTCTAGGCAGCTATGGGAGGCGCTTCCAGCCCTGGGCCGCTTCAGGTCTGGTACAGTAGCCAGGCGGGTACAGAAACACCTAGAACACCCAGGGCTTTCAGGCCCCTAGGGATAGTGTGAGCAGTGCTGAGGTGGCTCACAGGGTCTCCGTGTCTGATTGGTGGGGGTGGGGGTGGGGTGGTGGCAGGAACCTAGCTGAAACTAGATCTCAAAAGAGAATGGTCTCTCTGTGACTTGATTTCAAGGTTGTAGAGGGTTATGATAGGATTTGAAACTGAAAAGTGACAAGTCAGAAATGTGCATTTATAAAAGATACATTGCTGGCATGGAGAGTGGGTAACGAGAGGGAGAGCAGTTAGGTGGCTGTCGAGGCTAGCCAGGGCAGAGACGGTGACGGCTCAGTAGCGGGAGATGCAGAGAGGCAGCTGAATCTGGGAGACATTTAGGAGGTTGAATTGACAGGATTTGGGGACAGCATGGCTTTGGGAGATGAAGGAGAGATGGGAGCCAGGCAGGATGCGAGGGGAGGGGATGATGGTGGTACCACTTTCTGGGGATGCACATGGGGAAAAGGCTGAGGTTGGGGAGCTTGGTTTAGGGCATACTGGTGTGAGGTCCTGGGAGGTCACTCATCTGATGACTTCAACAACTCTCCGGGGCTGCTGGCAGGCAGAAGAATCCTGGATGGTCATTGTTTGCCCACTGAAAACATTTGGACAGTGAAGCCTGTTAAAAAAAACCTGGGAGGCAGGAGACATGGATTCTACTTCCAGTTCTACTCCTTTGAGTGAAACAGTTGCTTTCTCGGGGCTTCACTTTTCTTTTTCTTTTCAAAATATGCCTCACTATCTCACTGTATCTTTGTGGGGTGCAGCTTAAATAGATATGCAAGCACCTTGTAAACTGCTTAAGGAACAAAATGCAAGGTAGCATTACTTCTGCCCTCATTATCATTATCATCCTATTCTCTGATCTGACTTGGGCCATTTGTAGTTTATGTTTACAGTTCCTTACCCGTATCATTTTATCTGATTGTCTTTTTCTCTAGTAACCCATGAATCATGCAGGCCAGGTACAAACATATCCAAAAGTAAATGGAAAGTTAAGATGATCATCTAAATAAATCATGTAAAAAAAAGAAGGCTTTTACTTGAAACATCTCAAGGCAGGCTCTTCTGGGAGTCACATCATATTGAAAAAGCTGTCTAGAATCATTTGAAAAGATGACCAAACAAAGGAGATCCATTTATGAATATAAACAGATTTTTTCCACCTCACTGCGAGAGCGTAGAATCAGAGCATCTCCACCCATCCATTCATTCAACAAATATTCACTGAGCATTTACGGCGTGCTCTCTTTTAGGCTTTTGAGAAAGTGGGTGCGAAGAGATCGCTGCCCTCGAGGAGCTTATACTCCAGTACATGAGAAAAGTCTCTGGAGATCATCTAGTATCTAGGGCAGCTGAGTCCCTGACTGTACAGAAGGGCAAACTGAGGACAAGTGATGCTCAGGGATTTGTCTAGGGATTTTCAAGCTGTGGGGGAGCAGAGGGCAGAACCCCTGCTTGTGCTTCTAGAATGCTAGTTCTTCTAAGATAACTCTGTGGGTTTGGATTTAGAAATGCAGATATATTTGTCCCACACCTCATGAAGGGCTGTCACTTGTCCCATTATAACGCAAGGATGAAATTGGCCCTTGTCAGTTATTCAGAATATCCATCTAACAAATACAGATTAATTCTACCTTGAACAACACTCACCCTCACGGCAAACATTCTCTGGCTGAGACTCTACGCTGTGTCAGGCCTTGGGCTGGGTGCCAAGGAAGTGGGGCCATTGGGAGATGAATGGAGCTCAGTCCTTGCTCTGAACCTGGAAATTGCAGTACCATGTCCTAAGCGCCCCCTTGCTACGGTTCTGGTCTCTCCCCACTCCTCATTCAGGTACCAGGGACTCAGGACTAGGAACCTACCAGGTATTTAGAGAACAAATGTCTGTTGCAGTAGGACTGATGTGGGTATGGGGGTGGGTGTGGGTTTGGGTGCGTGCACTCAGATGCAGCCTGCCCACTTGTCTCCGTCCTATAGCTCAGGTCACAGACAGAGTTGATTCGCTATGGAGGATGCAATTCCCAGCATAACTGTTTCTTGGTTGCGGACAAATATGGTTCAGGCTTGTGCCACTTATGTTTGGATTGTCCTCCAACTGTTGCTCCTCTGCATTATCTGAAGCGTTAAGAGTGAAATCGGCAGGTGAATATAGCTCAGCTGTAGCTCAAGTGCTTAGCATGCATGAGGCCCTGGGTTCAATCCCCAGTATCTCCATTAAAAAAAAAAAGAGTGAGATCAAAGGTGCGCATGAGCACAGGGAACCCTTTTCACGTGCTTATTTTGTGTCAGGCATTGCTCTAAGTGTTTCACAGGATCCCCACAACAACTTGACTACTCGCAATTTTGCAAACGGAGACTCTAAGTCGCATGGTGGCACGTGGCTCTTGCTCTTTTCCAAACGCCCAACCTAAATATTCCGAGGTGCTATTCGGACTTGGGAGTTCCCTTTTCGAGCCAAAGCTCTAGTTAGTGCTGCAAACCTGACCAGGGCTCCAGGGCCCAGAAACAAAGAATGGGAGTCCTGTTCTCCCCCCAGGCCCCCAGCACTGCCCCGTGGCACCAGGCAGCCCAAGGGGCCCGCCTGGCCCTCTTATAGGAATGGGGTGGAGACAGAGCGATTCCTCTGCTTGGCTGAATTCCGTTCTTTGCAGAGCTGGCATTGGCCCTCTAGTTTTCTCATCACCCCTGCCGGCCATCAGAGAGATCTCAGCCTCCTGAGACCGAGTGCCCTCCACACCTGCCTTGGATAGCACAGGCCCGCCTTGCATTACTTGGGGAATTCACAGAAGGGCCTGTGGTTTTAGCCCATCAGAAACTCAGGGGAAGCAGGGAGGGCTCTGAGAACCAGCCGCTGCGCTCTTGGTGGGAGGGGGTCCCAGTCACCCAGCAGTGGGTAAAGTGTTCAAGGCCTGACAGGGCAGGGCTGTTCTGGGAATGGGGTGGGTCACTGGAGGCGACCCCACTGAGTGTCATCTCCTCTCTCATCCCCTCCCCCACGGAGCTCTTCCAGGACTAGGTGCCCCGGGGGGAGGGCAGGGACCCTTCATTTCATCTTTATCCTCCCCACAGGACTGCCTGGCGCGTCATTGGCCCAGGATGGTCTTGTGCGGATTCAGATTGTGTTTCCAGACAGCAGCACTGTGGACAGGAACTTGTAGTAAATCCTTTGGTTCCAATATGAAAGGGGGCAGGGCTGGCCTGGTGGTGCTGGTGTGACTTGTCACACTAAACAGTGCTGGCTCCCATACTCCCTTCTCTTCTCAGGTGGCCCCACCTGCCCAGCTGTTCGGAGCCTGGAACCCCTTCTTCTCAAGGGTGCTAGCTGCCCAGCCACCTTGCCCATGGCCATTGCACCCACAGTGCAGCTGACGGGTTACGGGTAGGATGAGTGTGACACTAAGGGCCAGGAGACCAGGCTTCTAGCCTGGGCTCAGCCACTGACTCCCGTGGGGCCCTCTGTCGGGAGGAGGCTGTGCTGCTGTACGAGGCTGTTAGAATAGCGCTGGGGACCCTGGCTACCTCTGAAAACACTTTCCTCTCTTTGGTAAAAATGTCCAGTTGGGATGTAATTCCTACCCATGAGCAGAGGGGGAGGGGAGAGGGGCGGCTCCAGGCCTTGAACCAGGTCATCTAGGGGTGAGCAGAGTAGGGCCCCGGCCCTGGGAAGGCCTGGAAGCCTGCCGTCAAAAACTCCCTACCCGTGAAGATGGAATTCACAAAGGCTCCCAGATCCCTGTTGAAAGGATCTGTTCCTCGTGGGACCTTCACCGCCAGTGCCCTTAACGTATTTTCAATGATTCTACAAGCTGGCCCCACCCCTGCCCCCAAATCTACCCTGTCTGCATTTTCTTTGATTCTTAAAAGGAGGCTGGCCTGGTTGGGCCTCGGGGATGCCACCTTGAAGCCCTGGGCCTTCCAGTGAAGACCTGGGGTAGGGTGAGGTGCAAGGATTTCATTTCTGTTCAATGAGGATTCCCCTTAATCTCTGGGGGAGCGGGTCTTGAACTGACAGGAACTGGAAACCTCTTTGCCACACTTTGTCATATTTCCTATTTACTTTCATGTTTTCCTAACCTCGCCAGGCAGCGAAATGGCTTCTGGGATTATGGTTTGAGGTTCCCCTGTGTGGATGGGTCTGGCCTGCCGCTGGGCCTCACAGGTGACTGATGTGGTTAAAGTTCTTTCCAGGGAGGTCTGGGCAGAGGCCCAGAGCCACTCCATCGCCTTGGCTAGTTGGAGCTATCCCGAGCCACCAGGTGCCAAACTTTGCCACAGGCAGAAGAGGCAGCCTGCCCTGGAACCCTTGACCTTCCTTCTTTTCACCTTCCAGGCTGATTGCTAGCTTCCCTCTGGGTGGCCTTTTACAGGAGATTATCAGATCACTTTTACGTACACCCTCCCTCACAAGCAGACTGGACGGTGGTTGGGGTGGAAAAGGCAGGTGAAATCACCTTTGACAGATGACACTGAGGCTGAGAGAGAGGAGGTGATGTGGCAGAAGGGCCACCACGAAGTGAGCCCAAAGCCACTGCCTTGCCCCTGCCCTCTGGTCCCACCCCTACTTCACTTCATCTCCCTTCTGTTTCTTATTAGTAGGTGTTCAATATGTATACATGGAATTGAATTGTGAGACAGTTTCTGCTGAGGTAGGAACCCACCAGGCCCCCCCCACCTGTGCTCAGGTGTGCTGTCACGGTCAGGAGGGGCTGAGGAGACACCCAGGCTGCAAGGAGCCTCCCGACTTAGGCCTGTGGGGAAGGGATGGAGGAATTGGAGACACTGAGCCTGAAGGGGACATGGAGACTTGGGCTGATATGTTTGTGTGGGGCAGATCAGAGGACCATGACAACCCTCTTCAGATCTCTGACATGCTTTGGGATGTCATAGTCATTTTCTGTGAAGTTCTGATGATGGTGACTAGAGATTCAAGCTTCAAGCCGAGGGCTTCAACTTGATTAGCGGAGGGCTTTTCTTGGGAGCAGAGATGAAAAGGCTTCCTTTGAAGAGTAAGAGGAAGCCTTTCGTCACCTGAAGTATGTACGCAGAAATAGGAGACCGATGGGCAGGGCTATGGCAGTGGGTGGGGAAGAGTGAGTCCTGAGGGTGGTGTCCGGACACCACTTCCGGTAAGTTCTCTTCTGGCTGGGAGATATTCTTATTTCTCTGCTTTGATTTTCAAGCTGCTGCTTCTGGTAATGCCCTGGGTGTGCCTGGGTGAGTGTGTACAAACGTGCTGCTTGTGACTTCCCTGTGCTTGTAAGTGTGACCCTCAACATACCGTCAGGGGCCCACCAAGTATTTTCCCCACTTTGTGCTGGCAGCACCCCACTCTGGCCAGGACACCAGGCAGTGGCTGGACCAGAAGTAGACCCCTGTCGCACCTGAGACCCCAACTCATGTCTCTGGCCTAGAAAGGCCTGACAACACTGAGAGGCTCTGCACTCTGCAGAGGGGAGGTACTGGTCAGACCACGTGTGGAGACCCGCTCCCCTCTGGGAAGGGCAGAAACATAAGAGGGGGAGGGTCTTGGCAGGTCAGACCCTGGGAACCTAGTCGTCCAAGGGGCTGGAGCTGTCTGCTTGGAGAACAGACTTGGCCTGCCATGAAATCTCTGAAGGGTGAGGGACTGGACTGTGTATAGGATGGTGACCCCAAGGCTCAGAGATAGCCCCAGATGAAAAAGACAGCCCAGAAGGGAAGTGGTGAACTCACCGTGAGTGGAGGTATGCAAGCGTAAGGTAGGCAACCATTCAGCTCACTCTAACAGGGCAGAGAATTAGATAAGGGAGCCTTAAGGTGTCTGTCTTTGTGAGGGTCTGTAAGTTGGGGACCTAAGAAAGTGACTTGATACCTGTGGCTCTTGTCCAAAGCAGCACTATCTTTGCCTTTTGGTCTCAATTGGATCCGTAATGTTGGAAGCCCAGCGGTGCCAGGTGCAGGGCCTCAGGCTCACCTGGCACGTTCAGAGGAGCTAGCCAGAGCTGGTGGGGGTGGGGAGGTAGGTCTCTTGTGAGGTCAGCTCCCTTGCACAACTCAAACTCAGCCACCGGGTCTGCAAACAGCATTTGGAAAACTCCTCTGGTGGGTCTCACTTCTAAATATGGGAATTACAAATAGCTGGCCATCTTGGCCTTTCGAAGTGCTTTGGGAAGGGAACTTCCTATAGAAAAATCTCATGATGCCTCTTCCATTATTTTTTCCAAATTTCAACCCTTAAAATGTGCTCCTTTTTCTCACTCTTCATTTCCCCCCATTCTTTCCAGGAAGCTCATGGTATCTCAAAGAGGGAAGGGGGCCCTCAGATATTTTTTTCAACAGGGCTGATATAATAGCATTTGGCATGGGACATCTCTTCCTCCTATGTGACTGTCCTGTACAATGCAGGACATTTAATATCCCTGGCCATCCCTTCTTCATATTAAATTCCAGCAGCAAATCCCTGCTTGGGGGCATTTCCAGACATCCCTTAGAGGTAACGCTGCCCCCACCCCCTCACTTTAAAAACCATTGCCTGAATCCCCTCAAAGAAGGGACTTGCTCAGGGCTATATCACCCAGTGACAAAGCCAAGGCCCAGTCAAATGCCATTCACTCATTCCGATAACTTTTATTTTTCACCATGGTGTGTGTCAGAAGAGCAAAGGGAACGCGGGCCTGAACGGAGGCAGTGAAGAGGGGACTCCCTGCCCAGAAAACTATAAGTTCTAACGATTTCTCCCTTTTTGCCAAACTCCGTTTTCCTCCTCTAGCCCACCCAGCTCGCCGTTTCCGCAACTGCAGCACAAACTGACTTTTTAGCAATTAGTGGAAAGAGCCTAGTCGAGCACGATCCGCGGGAGCGGAATAAAGTCCTTTCCCGGCGGGGCAGCGGGGTGCCGAAACCCGAGGTCTTGGTGAGCAAGCAGCCGCCTTCTGCCAGGCACAGAAGAGCGGGCTGCCGCCAGGCCCCTGCGGCGGAGTCACGGCGGAATTCGGTAGAGGTGGAGGACCGTCGATCCTCGCGGTTGATCCCAGGAGGTGTCCCGGGGCAGGCAGGGGGGCTGCGTGGAGGCTAGGGGTCGGGGCTGGGGGCACACAGGCCGCAGCGCAGAGGAAGAAGAGGGCAGAACAGTAGAGCTCGACCTCGCCCTCCAAACACCGCAGGCCGAGGCTGCTGGGAATGGCGGGGCCACCTCTCCAAAGTCCTTTGAGATCCCAGCTCGGTTCGAAGAGTGGGGCGCGGGGGTTGGGAAAGCGAGATTATTATTATTCCTCTGTTTTGCCTCGGCCGCCAGCCCCGGCGGGTTGTTCTATTTGAATGAATGATCCCAGCGGCCGCGCCCAATGGGCGCCAGAGCCTGTTTAATATTCATAAGGCCCGTAGCCAATGGCCGGGCGAGGAGGCTGTTTTAAACGGCGGAGCCCGCTGGCCAATCAGGCGGCTCTCGTGGAAGCAGCTAGCGCGAGGCTGTGAAGCGCTGAGCCGCGCGTCGTGCCCTGCGCTGCCCAGACTAGCGAACAATACAGGTACGTTTCGCACCGCCCGCCGCCGCCGCCGCCGCCGCCGCCGCCGCCGCCGCCGCCGCCACCGCCGCCGCCGCCGCCACCGCCGCCGCCGCTCCCCGACAACTTTCCGGTCCGCGCCGCTGAGAGCGCGCTCCTCCGCCGCCGCCCCCTGCCTTTTCTCCCCGCGCCCTTCCCGCCCCCTTTGCTTTCCCTCTTGCTAGGTGCGGGAAGGAAGCAGCAATTCAGGTGTTTCAACTTTTTAATGCTTCAACCTGAGCTCCCCGCTGTCGGGGTTTGGGCTCCCTCCGTGGATCCACCCTCGGCCGCCGCCCCCCGGGACAACGGCCGAGGGGCCAAGGCCCTCCGAGGCCAGATGTTCGGGCAGCTGCGGCGGCCGCGCGAGCCGAGAGGCGGCTGCGGTCTTCGGGCTCGGGCTGCGCGCGTCCCGGCGCCGGGTGGCGGCCTCGGGAAAGGGGCCCGGCGTGCCCCGGGCCGGGACGGACTCCGCGGGCGGCGGGCAGCCGCTGCCCGCCGGGGGCTGCGGCGTAGGCAAACTTCGCTCCCGGGCTCGGCGGGCGCCGCGCGGACCCGCGGGCTGCACTGCTGCCTCTGCATTAACATGGCCGTCGCGGGAGCGCTCGGCGGCCCGGGGGGTGGGGGGAACGCGGGCCGGCCGCCCCCTGCTCGTCGCCTGCCCGCCGGGCGCCGCCGCCGCCGCCGCCACCGCCGCCGCGGCGAACATGGCTGGCGCTGGGCCGGCCTCGGGCTCGGGGAAGACGGGCGGGCAGGGCGGGCGGCGGGGGCTCCCGGGCGGGCTCCGGCCTTGGCCCCGGCGCCCGCGGCCTGGGGCTGGCAGCGTGGAGGGCCAGGGGCGCTGCCGCGGGCCCCGGCGCGGCCGAGCGTCATGGCCGCACGGGCGCCTTTGTTATCCCGAGGAGTGCGCCCCGCGCCGGCGAGGGGGGGGGGTCCGGCCCGCGGCCCCCTGCAGCCCCTGCAGCCCCCGCAGCCCCGGGCGGGGCCGGGCGAGGTGGGGGCTGGCGAGCGGGCGGCGGCGGCGGCGGCGGCGGCGGCGGGGCCCGGACCGCTTTGTTCGCCGCCGCCGCCCGCGCCGGCCGCGCGCGGATCAGCCATTTTAGCGAGCGGGGCTCGGAAGCACGGCTGCCGCCACCGTCTCTGCCGCGGCCGCTGCTGTCCGCCCTGCTCCGCGCCCCCGGCGCGCCCTTGCTGCCGCCGCCCCCGGCCCCGCGCTCCTCCCGGGGGTGGCAGCGGCGCATTTCAGGGGCACTTTCTTTCATCAGGAGGCTATTGACAAAATGGAAGGTGAATTATGTGTGTCTGGGTGACCCAGCACGGGGCCGAGCCCGGCTGCCCGTTCCCGGCCCGGGGTTCCCCCGCGCCCTGTCCCGCCGCACCCGCGCAGCCGCTGCGGGGCCCTAATGCAGCCCCTCGGTCGGTCCCTGCAAACGGGAACGCTTTAGTTTTGCGTGATGACCTTGGGTGTGGGAAAAGGAAA
Organism: Camelus ferus; assembly: GCF_009834535.1. Lineage (NCBI taxonomy): Eukaryota > Metazoa > Chordata > Mammalia > Artiodactyla > Camelidae > Camelus > Camelus ferus. The sequence continues at coordinate 79,209,018 of NC_045732.1, read as the reverse complement.
AGATGGCGGGAAGCTGGGGGGGTGGGACAGGGACGATGACACGCCACAGCTGCATTTTTATTTGGAAACTTTGGAGAAAGTATTTCTAGCTGGACATGCGTTCCTCTTTACGGATGAGCAAGACTAGCCCTTTTGGTCTCCCCTCCCCCTTTAGATAATGATGGAGTGACAGATTGGAAATAACAGTACAAGGGGTATCTGCTCACTTGCCAGATCACCCTTTTTGTAAAAGCCATTTTTATAAGCCAAAACGCATAAACAATAGTGAAAATTCAAATGTTCCCTATTTACAGTTCTGTTTTGATCTTATGTTTGGCAGTGGTGACAGTATTTTTGTCTCTTAACATAGGAGTAAAACAGATGACCAGTTAGCCTGCAGTCCTTGGTTTCAGGCTTCTGCCATCCGCCTGCACCTTCTAAAAATGTGTCCTCCTCGTGCCCTTTCAAACTGCAGTAGTGATTTGTGATTGTAGTTTCCCAAATGTAGTAGTTCTGAATTCAAATGTAGTGCCCAGCCATCCCATTTGGGTCCATTCCATTTGGAGAACTTGATGCCTCTCAGAGAGGTAACTTGCAAACCAGCACACTTCATGCTGGTCAAAAGTTAAATGACAAGAGACAGTGAAGCTGATTTTCTCCCCACTCTGCCTTCAGCTGCCAATGGCATCAAGCATGAGGGGGTGGTTCTTCCTAAAGGGCAGCCTTTGGTGTATCTTGTATGTATTCATTGTATTTGTTTTTCTTTGTCTCTCTTCCTTCCATCAGGCAGGATGGCTAAAGGTGATCCCAAGAAACCAAAGGGCAAGATGTCTGCTTATGCCTTCTTTGTGCAGACATGCCGAGAGGAGCATAAGAAGAAAAACCCCGAGGTCCCGGTCAATTTTGCGGAATTTTCCAAGAAGTGCTCTGAGAGGTGGAAGGTATTCTTCTTTTGTATCTTTCAAGCTGGTCTTAGTTGGATTTCACACATTGTGGTTACTTACCTTCAGAGTAGCCCCAGGTGGCTGTTTTCTTTTTCTTTACTTAGACTCACCTTGCCTGTCCTTAGAATTTTGTGTGTGTGCTTTAATTTTGAAGACTGTACAAAGGTTTAAGCTGTCCTCCCCCTTTGTGAGTGGTTAGAGCAGCTGCCACTTTCATTACAGGACAGCTGAACAGGTAGTGTGCTCGCTGCATTAAGGAATTTAACAGGTCTTGTTCTTTGCAGACAATGTCTGGGAAAGAGAAGTCTAAATTTGATGAGATGGCAAAGGCAGATAAAGTGCGCTATGACCGGGAAATGAAGGACTACGGACCAGCTAAGGGAGGCAAGAAAAAGAAGGACCCTAATGCCCCCAAGAGGCCACCGTAAGTGACTCTAGGATTCAGAATGACACTTAAGAGCTTTCCTTCTGCTTGAAAGATTTTATTAAAGGACACTTTACCTAAGAAATGTCGAGATACCTCTGCAAAACATTCTGTACTTAGAGCTTCAAAGTGCAGCTGCAGGGAAGACCGCGGTTGTGGCTGTGTTTGCATGGTGGTTGCCCGTTGGCCTTGCCACTGGGCTAGGAGCAGGCATCCCGGTTCTGAGTGTCAGGGACTGCAGATGTGTTCTCTGCCCTTTTCCCAGTACCTGAGAAAGCACTGTGTATTTCTGAAGCACTTAAACATTCTGGGCCCTCCAAGTTCGTAACATTGTGTAGGGCATCACACATCTCCTGACTTTCGGGAGGAGTCCATGGTAGGAACATGTGCTCTGGGGAATGTGGGATTTCAACTTCAGCTCACGGTTTTTGTGGGTTCTCATCTCATGTATACAATCCTCTCCCCCCAGGTCTGGATTCTTCCTGTTCTGTTCGGAATTCCGCCCCAAGATCAAATCTACCAACCCTGGCATCTCTATTGGAGACGTGGCCAAGAAGCTGGGTGAGATGTGGAATAACTTAAGTGACAGTGAGAAGCAGCCGTACATCAACAAGGCGGCGAAGCTGAAGGAGAAGTATGAGAAGGTGAGAGGACTGGAACGGCGCCTGGCCGGTGGGCGGGGGCGGGCAGTCAGCAGCCTGGCCCACTAGGCCCCTGCTCCACAGCAGACCAGCCTGGTGTGCTGGTGCTCAGGCTTCTGCCAGATTTTTGTGTTTGGGACAACTTTTCAGACAGGCTTCAGAATTTGATACTGTGGGATGCCACGGGTGGAGGGTTTGATGGTGCTGCTATCAATGAGACTTAAAGGGCACTGAACACTCGTTCACTTTGAAATCAGGGTGGCTGAGAAGCCAATTTGAATCTGGAAACAAAATACTTCAAAGAGCATCCCCATCTTCCTCACTTGTTCTCTTATTCAGAGGTGGTTGGGGGTAGGGGGACAGCTGCTTTCTAACCCTTGCTCATTCGGAACATGTCCCTGTTCCTTCCAGGATGTCGCAGACTATAAGTCTAAAGGGAAGTTTGATGGCGCAAAGGGCCCTGCTAAAGTTGCCCGGAAAAAGGTGGAAGAGGAGGATGAAGAAGACGAGGAGGAGGAAGAGGAGGAGGAGGAGGAGGAGGAGGATGAATAAAAAAACTGTTGATCTGTCTCCTTGTGAATACCTTAGAGTAGGGAGCGCTGTGATTGACACACCTCTTCCCTGAGCCGAGTCTGTTGCCCTCATTAGGTTTAATTACCCAACTGGATCATGATCATATTGTAGTCTCTCAAAGTGCTCTAGAAATTGTCAGTGGTTTACATGAAGTGGCCATGGGTGTCCGGAGCACCTGGAAACTGTATCAAAGTTGTACATATTTCCAAACATTTTTAAAATGAAAAGGCTCTCGTGTTCTCCTCACTCTGTGCACTTTGCTGTTGGTGTGACAAGGCATTTAAAGATGTTCCTGGCATTTTCTTTTTTTCCTTTTTTTTTAAAAAATTTGTAAGGTGGTGTTAACTATATGGTTATTGGCTAGAAATCCTGAGTTCTCAACTGTACATATCTATAGTTTATAAAAAGAACAAAACAACCGAGACACACTTGATGCTCCTTGCTTGGCGTGGAGGCTGTGGGGAAGATGCCTTTCGGAGGGGCCGTAGCTCAGGGCGTGCACTGTGAAGCTGGACCTGTGGACACCGCAGTGGGCATCCATGTCGCTTCAGGTTGTCTTGTTTTTGTATATAGTGACCTAGCGTTCTGCCATTCTTAGCTGTGAAGAAGGGGGGGTTCAGCTGGCATGAGAAGTGTTTGGATCCTTTTTAGTTGAAGTGCGGTAGTTTTAAACTGTTTGTTTTTAAACAAACTAGAACTCTTCATTGTCAGCAAAGCGAAGAGCCACTGCATCAATGAAAGTTCAAGAACCTTCTGTACTAAACACAATTTGCAATGTTCTGTTATTTTTTTTGTATGTTTAGAATGCTGAAATGTTTTTGAAGTTAAATAAACAGTATTACATTTTTAAAATTGTTCTCTATTATGACAGCCTACGTTTCTGACTCACAGCAGTCCTGGCAGTTCAGCAGCCCACCCCGCCGCGCGCGGCGACGGGCCCCGGGAGCCGCCCTCCCGCGCGCTGTGGCAGCCCGCTCGGGCCGGGGTCGGAGAGGGCTGCCTGCAGCGGCTGCGGGGCCGTGTCGGCGTGTGAGAGGCAGCGGCTGAGGCGGGCGGCGCAGGCGTGGGTTAGCGTCCTCAGAGGTGCGGGAGGGAGGGCGGGCGGGGAGTACGGAGGCCACTTGCAGGTTCCTTTTTTCTTTTTGGTCTCCCACACTCCCTGCTAAACGGCAAAAACAAAAAATGTTCTTTCAGGCTTTGTTTTTCCTTTCACCTCTGCCCGCATCCCACAGTCCGTGTAGCAGAACATTATTGTGCTTAACCATTGAGGAAGTCTCAGACTGTTGGCCGTGGGGTCTCCTGGACCCCACGGAGGGGTGGCTGGAGTAGGGGGCAGCGGCCTGAGAAAGATGATCTGGGTTCCTGTGGCAGGCTCCATCACAGGGAACCTGAGCTGCCGGGCAGGCTGGTGGGCTCGACTTGTTTCTAAGCGTTAACTGCATTGGAAGAAAACTAGAATGGTCTCCCTATGGTCTGAGTTCCTTCATTTAGAACGTAGGTTGTTGTTAAAATGTTCTTAAACTGGAAGAGGCTTGCTTGGTGTTCCGGTGTTTTGGTTTTTTTTTCCTGTTTGTGGAAGGCATAGCATTTTGTCCAAGTTGGGGTGAGGGGTGATGGCTGTAGTAGCAATTGGTGACATTAAATATTCTGCGGGGTGCTGTGTGCATAACACTAACTGCTGGCAGTAATGAAGGGTACTTACTGTGTTGTGGACGGTAATCCTCCAGTGTGACCGTTGGAGGCTGTGAAGCCCTCAGGCGTGTTTAAATGGCACTGCTCAGGAGAACAGAATTTTTCTTAAAATTCACTATTGAGAAGCTTGCGTGTCTGCAGGCAGTGTCCTCTCTGCCCTGTCAGGTTCATGGTCCCGCTCACCGGCCTGATCGCCAATCTGTATTCATAACCATTCCTTCTCACATCACAACTGTTTTGTCCTAAATGTGTTTTTCTACTTCTAGAAAATGACCACTCATTTAAAAACCCGTGGTCCTGAGGTTTGCCCAGAGGCACTGGATCCCAGCTTCCCTCCCTGCCTCAGCTGTGCCCTTGTCGCTTCCCTCCAGCCATCGCTTGGCATCTCAGGCTAAAGGTGCTGCTGCCCAGCATGCAACCCGCCAGGCTAAGATTTGGGAGCTGGGATCAACCTTGTCAAATACGGAAGAGAAGCTCAACTTAGAGTCATGAAGGAGAGATGGCTCGCTAAGTGGTGCCCCTCTATCTGGTGGTAACTGGACAAGCCCATTATGGAAGGGGCTGACTTTCTTTCATGCTCTCGCAGTAGTTAAACATAAATGGGGAGCTGTTAAGTGATCTTTGATTTAGCAGACAATGAGTTCTAAAGAGATTCAAGGCCCCTTGGCCTGTTGGCTCCTTGCAGCTAGAGGACGACCCTTAAGATTTTCACCCATTACAATTGGCTCCTCTTAATGGAATGATGCCTCGTAGCTCCTCTGAGATGCTACAAGTGATGTGGTGTCACCGCCCAAGGCTTTGGCTTAGTTTGACTTCCTGACCCCACAGTATGTGTTCCTGCGGTGCCAACCTGTTACTTTATTATTATTTTTTAAATCAAAAGGACAGTACCTGCTTTCTCTACCCACCTCCCTGTCTTCTACCGCCCTTACCAGATGTTTTATCCTTTCGAAAGAACAAGGCTGTGATGTAGCAACTGTTGTCTGTGCCTCTGGTATGTCTCTTGTTACAAATGTATTTGGGGACGTTGGGTGCATTCATTTTCTGTAATAAAGTTTCTTAATCAGTCTTCCCCCAAAGTAATCAGTGGGCTGTCTGCAATCTGTGAGATCCTGAACCTCTGTATTTGGGGTTGATTATAATCAAGGTTTGAAAAGTACAACCTTTGCTGTAACTACAGATCTGAGCTAACATTTAATGGGAAGAAAGCATCAAAAAGAGCAAGTGTTCTCTGTCTTGTCTCTTGTTTTTCTCAAAAAAGAAAAAAAAAAAAGCAAGTGTTAAGGACTCCAAAGCCCCCTAGATCAACCCTTCAGCCAGAGCGGTAGCGGAAGAGCTGGTTCAGGAGCCCTGTGCCAGGGTGAACATGCAATTTGCAGGATGCTAATGAGCTGCTGTTGATAAAGTGGCTGGGTACTTGCAATCAGCCAGCCCTGCCAACCAGGACTCCCTGAGGCCCAGGGTCGGGGCTCAGTTGGCTGGCAGAGCCAGCTCCAACACACAGTTTTGGATGAGAGCCCTGGGGGCAACTTGCTGTTCTTAACTCCTGGCTTAGTTTCATGTGGAGCCCAAGGCTATTATGGAGGGAGTGGCTGTGGGTCAGGCTTCCCTTCCTGCTTCAAACAGAGCAACCCCCACTTTGTTTTGTATCTTGACCATCCTCCTAAGATTTTAGCTCAAAAAAAAGAAGAAAGCTGAGATACCATATTTATAAAACAAGGGAAACATCATCTCAGTAGATACATAAAACTATTTGATAAAATCCAACACCCTTTTGTGATTAAAAAAAAAAACTAGAAAACAGAATGGAATTTCAACCCAAAAAGGAAAACATTTAGGATAACCCACAGCTAATATACTCAGTGAAAGACTGAAAGCTTTCCCCCTAGGTTTAGGAGCCAGATAACGATGGTCGCTTGTGCCACTTCTATTCATCATTGTACTGGAAGTTCTAGCCAGGACAATTAGGCAAGAAAAAGACAAAGCATCCAGACTGTAAATGAAGGAATAAAGCTATATCTATTTGCAGGTGACATACTCCCGTATACAGACAACCCTAAGGAATTTCCAAATAAAACTCAGAATAAAGTTGCAGGACACAAGATCAATACACAAAAATTTGTGGTATTTCCATATGTTAGCAATGAACAATTTGAAAATGAAACTAAACAATTCCATTTATAATAGCACCAAAAAGAACTAGTAATAAACTTAGCAAAATAAGTGCAAAACGTATACGTGGAAAACTACAGAACATTGTTGAAAGACATTAAATACCTAAACAAATAGAAGGACATGGCACATTCATGGGTTGGAAGACAATATTGTTAAGATGGCAATACTCCTGAAATTGATCTATAGAGTCAATGTAATCCCTGTCAGAACCTAGCTGGCTTCTTTGTAGAGATTGACAAGGTGATCCTGACTTTCATACGGAAATTCAAGGGACCCCAGATGGCCAGAACAATCTTGAGAAAGAACAAAGTTGGAGGAGTCAGACTTCCTGATTTCAAAACTTACTACATAGTTGCAGTAATCAAGACAGTGTGGTAATGGCATAAGGACAGATGTATGGACCAACGGATTCAAATTGGGAGTCCAGAAATAGACCCATATACCTGTAGCCAATTGACTTGCAACAAGGATACCAATACTATTTTATAGAAAAGAGTATAATCTTTTAAGCAAATGGTGTTGAGACAACCCGGTATTCACATGCAAAGGAACAAATTTTGACCCATACCTCATGCCACATACAAAAATTCAAAATGGATCTAAGAGCTGAACTATAAAACTCTTAGAGACATAGGTGTAAATCTTTGGCAAAGGTTTCTTATGGCAATGAAAGCACAAAGCAACTAAATAAAACAATAGATAAACTGAACGTCGAAACTAAAAAAGTCATACTTCAAACGATATCAGGAAAGTGAAAAGACAACAGATAGAATAGGAGATGTTTGCCAATCATATATCTGATAAGAATCTAGTATCCAAAATACAGAAAGAACCATTATAACTCAATAATAAAAAGACAACCCAATTAAAACGTGGGCAACAGATCTGAACAGACATTTCTCCAAATAAGATGTACAAGGACAACGTGCCGATGAAAAGGGCCTCAGCATCACTCGCCATCAGGCAAATGCAAATCAAAACCACGAGGCACCACTTCACACCCACCAGCGTGCATACAGTAATAATATAAAAAGGAAAATGACTGGTATTGGTGAGGATGTGGAGAAGCGGGAACCCTTGTGCATTACCAGTAGAAGTGTAGGATGATGCAGTCACTGTGGAAAACAGTTTGGTCCCTAAATAAGTTATACATAGAATATAAACATAGACCCTGACCCAGCAACTTCACTCCGAGGTATATACGCAAAGAATTGAAAACAGGTATTCGAACAAAGACTTGTACGTGAATGTTCATAGCAGCATTATTCATAATAGTTAAGCAGTGGAAACAATCCCTATGTTCATCAAGTAATGACTGGGTAAACACAATGCGGTCTACCTGTACAACGCAGTGTCACCGAGCTATAGAAAGGACCGAAGCGCTGACACATGTAGCGCATAGGTGGGCCTTGGAAACACCGTGTGGAGGGAAAGAAACCAGTCACAAAAGGCCACATGTTGTATGACTGCATTTATATGAAATGCCCAGAATAGGCAAAGCCATAGAGACAGAAAGGAGATTAGTGGTTGCCAGAGGCCAGGGATTGCTGGGGGGAAAAGAGGAATGACTGCTAATGGGTATGAGGATTCTTTCCGGGAAAATGAAAATGTTCTAAAATTAGATAGTGGTGATGGTTGTACAACTGTAAAAATAATAAAAAGTACATATTTTGAATTGGCAAATTTTATGGAATGTGAATGATATCTCTTAGCTGTTGAAAATGAGTGGCAGGACAAGTCCGGCATAAAAGGAAATATTGAAGCACAGCAGGGAGAATAGTCAGTTGATGAACACAGGTACCCGGGCAGAGAAGGGGAATGGAGCCAGAGTAAATGCCAAGGAATTGGCCTTTTGCAGACTGGAAGACACTGGAGTTGGTAAGAAGTGATGGAGTGCCCATCTGGCAATTTTATTTCCTTGTGAAGTTTGCGGCGGGGGAAGCAGAGAGGAAGGGTGGAGTTGGAAGCAGGGCTGGCTAGCGCCGTACAATGAAGGCCAGGAGAAGTGGATTTTGAGGTGGGAGCACCCAGTTCCATCACATGCTGCTAAGAGATCGAGCAAAGCACTGCAGAAAGGTGTTTTTGCACATGATAGCGTGGGGAACCAGGTGGTCCTTATGGACAGCTGGTTCAGGGGAGTGATGGGGATGGAGACCTGACTCTAGTGAGGGTAGAGCATACGCCCCTTTTAGGAAGTTTGGCTGTGCAGGGGTGGGGTGGGGGCCATGGGATGAGGAGCTGTGATCCATGATGATGCCACCTGAGTATTGCCAGGCAAAGCCTCTCCCCTGAGCTCTAGACCCAGAGATCCAATCGTCTCTTTGACAAGCCAGTTGGATGACCCATAGCACCTTAAACTCCATGTGTTCAAACCTAAGTTCCTCATCTTCTCCCAAATCTATCCTTCACCCCAGCCTGCAATCTGGAACTCCAATCCGGGCTCCTTGTCTCACCCTCTGCCATCAATCTGTTCCCCAATCTTACCAATTGTATTTCCTAAAACATCTTGGATCTATCCCTCCTCTCATTCATGGTGTCAGTGCAGGTAAATCTCTTGTCTCCAAATTCTCTCATTCCCTCTTAGAGCTAGACTAGAACTTACATTTTCAGGCTTTTGCTCATCAGCTTCCCTCTAGAGAAATCCCCAACTCTGATGCCCTGGTGTAGTACTGTCAGATCTGGAGACAAGCCATAACTCAGGTCCTTACAAGCATTTGTCTGGATGAATGTAGTGGCTTCCAGGTGATTTCCCTGCATTCCCTCTTACCCTCCTCTGTCCCCAGACCTTGGATAGCCACTGACACATACTTGGTGCTAAGTACATATTCATTGGGTAAATAAATGAATGAAGAGGGACAGATAAGGGAAAGTTCAGCAGAGCCAGACCTCATCAGCCATCTTAAGAACTGGAACTTTCCTAAGGTCAAGGGTGAGCATTTAAGAATTTTCTTCTGTTGGTGTTTGGGGAGTGGTGGACGGTGATACCATCAGATATGTACTGTAGCTAAATTATGATGGCATCTGGGGGGACAATAGGTGAGAAGACATGGGGAGGGGCAAGAGTGGAACCAACCCTCAATTCTTAGTGACTTAGCACCATGAAAGGGTTACATCCCACTGACATTACAATCCAATCAAATATGTGGCAGGTAGCCCTCAATATTGTGACTCTAGGATTCCAGCTCTTTCCATTGGGCGGTGCGACCATCTTCAATCCATCTCCATGTCACTGCAGAACTGGCTTTAGAAGGAGGCCTGGAAGTGACATTGCTTCACTTTCACCCCCATTCCATGGCTCCCAGCTGAACTGCAAGGGCAGTGGGGAGATGTGGTCATTCTGTGCGGCTAGGGAGAAAATGAAATGGATTTGTGAACACAGCATTTTCTGTTCTATTCAGGGAGATGTGTGGGCGTCTATCTAGATGAGAGATGCTGGGGGCTTATCCAGAGTGGTGGTGATTGCTAGGACTTGGTGCGGGATTGGATGCGGGGGATGAGGGAGAGAAGGTGTTGAGAATGAGCCCGTTTCTCTCCCTTGGGGCACTGGAGGGATGACAGTCTTCCAACTAGATGGAGTCCCTGAGGAGAAGCAGGTTTGAAAGGTTCAAAAGTGATAACAGGGAAAACTGGGAACTTGGAATCATAGACCATTCATGCTGTCAGCCTCACTCTTTCCCTCTTAGGACTAGCTTGGGATTTGCATTTTTCGTTATTTTGGTTTTTTTTTCCCTATCAGTTTCCCTCTAGGGAAATCTCCAGCTCTGACACCCTGGTCGTATCTATCTGCTATGGTATGATCTTACCAGAGTGTCAGAGCTGGAAGGTTTCCCTGGAGGGAAACTAAATCCCTTGGGCTAGATGAGGGCTTTCCCCTTTCCACACTCACACTTCTAAATCTCTTTCTAAACTGGGAGCATTTGAGGAAAAGCTCAAAGAATCTTCCTGCTGTTACCCTCAGGCCACAGTTGGTTTTTTTCAATCCACATAGGAAATCTGAGATGCACATTTTCCTGGGCTGTGGATTTTGTTCCAGGCCTGTGGTGGGTTTTTGTTTTAAAAGTCTTTTGGATGCATGTCAGTGGTGATGCTGCGGCAATGTTGATTGCAACATTTGACAGTTCCCATTGCAAGATGTGTAGAACATATGACGCTTCTGTCTTCTGTCCAAACCCTCAGTCATTTACATGAAAAAAGGGCTCATATTTCAGTGATGAAACATTAACAGAAGGCTGAAATATGTCACTTAAAAATATTGGGTTAGCCATGATTTTTTTAAACCTCTTGTGCTAGAGCTGCTTTTAACTTCTCTATCGAGAAACTCTCTTTGGCAGATATTTAATTTATCAAATGAAAGCAGCTGATTGAGGAGCATAATCCCCAAAGTTTCTACCTTGATTTAGTTATTGAACATCATCCTAAGACTAAGCGGCCACACAGGATTGGAGTGGGAACATCAAATACCCGGCTCTGTGTCTGGAATGCCGGAAGAATACGAATGTGAATCCCCCTTCCCGGGGCTGCTCACCCCACTCCCCACTGCAGGAATGAGAAACTCTGGGTTCTAGAGAGGCTAAGTGACTCATCTTAGGTTACACAGATAGTTGATACTGGAGCCAGGATTCAAATTGCCATCTACAGACTCCAAAGCCTGTGTTATTACCCACCCTACCTATAGAGAACACAAACTATGTGCCAAGTATCCCACTAAAAGTTGAAGATATGGAAATCATGTCACTATAGCATGATCCTGGCCTTCCAATTGTTCATGGATGGCTGAGAGTTAAGTAAACAGGTACTTAAAATACGGTAACTGTGTTAATAGAATTTAGCAAGGGGTTCCTAGGGAGTAAGGAGGAGGAACCGTGTATACAGTGCTCAATTAGGGAAGTCTTCCTGGAGGAGGAGAGACTTGGGCTATTTGATAAAGGCAGAGGAGTTAGCTAAATGAAGAGGGATGGGCCGAGGTGACAGCACACAAAAAACACGGAGAGGAGAAGCCTCATGGGAGTTCTGGGAATTTGCAAGCAGTTTCCGTTAGTGAGAAGGGTCTTAGTTATTTACTGCTGCGGAACAAATCACCCTAAATTCCAGCGGCTTAAAATATAACATTTATTATCTCCCAGCTCTCTGGGTCAGGAATCCAGACCACTAAGCTGGATCCTGTGGTTCAAAGTCTTGGCCAGGGTTATAGTCATCTCGAGTCTTGTCTGGAGGAAGATTGCTTCCAAGCTCACTCAGATGGTTCTAGGAAGCGTTTACTTTCTTGTTCTGTTGACTGGAAGCTGACCTCAGTTCCTTGTCTCATGGGCCTCCCCATAGGGGGTAAGAGCATCTAAGGTAGAGGCAGCTTGATTCATCCACGGGGATCAAGTGAGAAGAGCCAGAGGGAGGGAGTGTGTGGGTGAGGTGGCAAGTCACAGTTTCTTTGGAATCTAATCTCAGATGTGAAATCCCATCACCTCTGCCATATTCTATTTTTTAGAAATAAGTTACTAGGCCCAGTCCCCACTCAAGGGCAGCAAATCACACCAGCACCCGAATACCAGGAGGTGGGGATCACTGGAAACCATGTCAGAAAATTTCAGTTGTATTTAACTTTTCAAAAAGGCACCATTCTATATGTCTTCTTTTAAGGCTTATTTTTTTCCACATAAAATTACATCACAAGGATTTGTGTATATCATTTTGTTGCTTTAGTTCATTCGTTTTGACTGCCTTATTCTTTTGTTGTCCATATGCATTGTGTATGTGTGTGTGTGTGTGTGTGTGTGTGTGTGTGTGTGTATCACTGATTATTTATTTTCTTCCATGGATGGATATTTGAGTTGCCTGGGGCTGAGGAAGGGGAGTTGGGGAAAAATGGGGAGGTACTGATAATGGGTTTTTGGAGGGAGGGGTGATTAAAATATTTTACAATTAGATAGCAGTAATGGTTGCACAACTCTGCATACTAAACCCCATCAGACTGTGCACTTTAAATGGGTGAATTGTATGGCATGTGCCTTATACCTTAATAACACTATTATAAAAACTCTATGGCAATGAATATGAAAATGTAGAGGAAAAAAACTGATGATTTCCTAGCAGCATATTAACTACTGACACTGACCCAAGGAAAACTAGAAAACTTGACATAAATAATCATGAACAGATTATAAAGGAAATTAAAGGTCTACCATAAAAAAAAATCAGAGTGGCCAAATCAGCACATGAAAGGATGCTCATTAGTTTATAGGGAAATGCAAGTTAAAACTAAAATGAGATACCACTGCACACCCACCAGAATGGCTAAAATAAAAAAGACAGACACCACCAAGTGTTGGTGAGGACATAGAGCTGTCGAGACTGAAAATTGTTTGATCCATTTTGGAAAAGCTGCTTGGTAGCGTTTATTAAAACCAAACGTTTGCTATGCATTTGCACGTTATCAAGAGAGTTCTCATCACAAGGAAAAAACCTTTTTTTTCTTGTTTTGTATCTATATGAGATGATGGATGTTAACTAAATTTATAAAGATAATCATTTCACAATATACGTAAGTCAAGTCATTATTGTTGTACACCTGAAACTTACAGAGTACTGTATGTCAATTATATCACAATAAAACTGGAAAAAACATTAATTGCAAAAACCCCACCTCTAAACATTTGCATATCCTACAAGGCAGAAATTCCACTTCCAGCTGTGTATACCAATAGAAATGGCTCCATCCTCACAAACATGAACTATCTGTAGTTCATTACGGCACTATTTGTAGTAGCTCAAACTAGAAACGACACAAATGCTCATCAACGGTAGAAGGGAAACTCAATGTGGTATACCCACGTGGTGGAATACTGTGCAATAATGAAATATAGGTATATGCAGCAACATGGGTGAATCTTGTAGACATAATGTTGGATGAAAAAGTCAGACACAGAAGGAGTGCATATTGAATGATTCCATTTACATGAAGCTCAAAACAAGCAAAACCAAGGCATAGTGATAGTGGGTATTCCTGGGAGCAGGGTACTGACTGGGAAGGGGAATGAGAAAATCTTTTGGGGTGCTAGAAGCACTCTGTGTCTCAATCTGAATGGTGGATCTACAGGTGTATACATATACACGAATGCATATAGATGTCCTGTTAGGATGAGCAGACTTTATATACTTTCCTGTGTGTTCACAATCCCTTCATAAAAAAGTGATACATGTGTATTTGTTTAAAGGAAAAAAAAAGATGCACATGTTCTGGATTTTCATTTCTGATAATGGAAGACTAGGTAATTTGAACCAACTCTCCCATTGAAAAAACTGGACAAAATATTTTTAAAAATCACTTTAAAAGCATCAGTGAGCTAACTAGAGAGTGAAAAAAAATGACTGAGCTGAGATCCAGGAGACAAGGGACTCACCAAAGGTGAGCCTGGGACTTAGAACTGCGTTTGCCCTGGGATGTTTGGGGTTTGCTGACCTCGAAGAAGCAGCTGGGGGCTTAGGACAAAGAGTCACAGTCTAGACGCCACCAAGAGCATATATGGACACTTGATCTGTGACAAATGTGTCACTGCGCTAGGACAAATGTGTAATGACAATGAGATCTCATATAAAAAGATGAAATTAAAGCCCCGCCCGGCACTACACACAAAAACAAATTCTGGGTGGATTGTAGACCTAAGGCTAAACAGTAAAACAATAACACTTTTAGAAGGTAATGTTGGAGAATGTCTTCATAAAATAGGGTAGGGAAAGACTTTGTGATCAGGATGCACAAAAGGAGTGTTGATCATAGAAGACTGATAAATTGCCCTACAATAAAATCAAGAATTTCTGTTTCTCAAAAGACATCAGCATCAAAAGGCATGGATAGGCAAGCTGCAGAAAGGGAGAAGATATTTGCAGTAAATACAACTGCAAAGGGCTTGCATTCAGAATATGTAAAGAACACCTACACATTAATAAGAGAAAGTCTGACAACCCTGGAGAAAAATGGGCAAAAGATTTGAACAGTTACTTCACAAAAAGGACTAAGTGCCAACGAGCATATGAAAAGGTGCCTGAGCTTATTAGTAAAAATGAAAAGGAAATGTTTAGATCACGATGAGATACCATCGGATACTCATCAAATTGGCTAAAATGAACAAGTCTGACAATCTGAAGCACTGAGGGAGATGTGGTGCAAGGGGACACCTTGCACTGCTCATGGGAGTTTATGTAGGTACAACCACTTCGAAACATGGTTTAGCTTCATTTAGCAAGTTAGGTGTGCACTCAACACAAGGGCATGCATACGAGGGCCAGGAGACATAGTCACAGCTGCCCTGTCTGTAATGGGCACGAAGTGGAAACAACCCAAATGTCCATCTACAGCAGAATCAATAAATAACCTGTGGTATATTCACATCACGGAAGCGAATGAACTTCAGATACTCACAGTAACATGGACGAACCTCACAGGCATTGCACTGAGGGAAAGAAGCTGGATGATTTCATTTACACAAAATTCATCAACAGGTAAAACTAAACCAGGTTGTTTAGAGATGGCTCAACTATAAAGAAACACAAGTAGTGAATAATCTAAAAGTCATAATAGCATTTACCCCTAGTGAGCTGTGTGCCCCAAGTTCACATGTTGAAGTCTTTACCCCAGTATGTCAGAATGTGACCATATCTGGAGCTAGGGTCTTTAGAAGGTGATTAAGTTAAAGTGAGATCATGAGGATGGGCCCTAATCCAATCTGACTGGTGTTCTTATGGAAAGAGTTGATTAGGACACACGCACGCAGACGGAAAACCATGTGGAAACACAGGGAGAAGATGGCCATCTCCAAGCCACAGAGAGAGTTCTCAGAAGAAATGAACCCTGCTGACACCTTAATCTTTGACTTCCGGCCTCCAGAGCTGTTAGGAAATACATTTCTGTTGTTTAAGCCACTCAGTTTCTAGTACCTTCTTCTGGCCGCCCTAGCAGACTAACACAAGTTGAAATTTGGGAGGACTTCCAGGTGCCTCCAATCTTCTTTTTCTGGACTAGGATGATAACTGCACAGGCATTTGCTTTACCATAGATTGTTAGGTTGTATGTTTAAGGTTTATTTCTGTAAAAGTAATGATACTTTTTCTGTATTATATTTCACAATAAAACATTAAACCAAAAAAGAATGGCCTGGCCTGGGCAGGAAACAAAGATTTTGCTCTCATTCGATTGTCACACCAATCCTGTCAGAAAGACTTGGAAAAGACCCTTTCTTTTTGGCCAACAGCTTTATTGAGATATAATTCACATACTACACAATTCATTTATTCTAATTGTACAAGTCAGTGGTTTTTAGTATATGTACAGGGTTGTCAGCCATCATCATAGTCAATTTGAGAATATTTTCATCGTCACAAAAATAAATCTTGTACCTTTTAGCTGTCATTCCCCATCCACACCAGCCCCTGGCAACTGCTAATCGACTTTTTGTCTCTCTAGGTATTCTCTGGACAATTCAAATAAACTAAATCACGTAGTATGTGGTCTTTTCTGTCTAGCTTCTTTCAATTAGCATGCTTTCAGGGGTCCTCCACGTTGTAATGTGCATCAGTACTTCATCCCTTTTTATGACCGTGTGGATAGACCACATCAGGTTTATCCCCTCATCAGTTGATGGACATGTGGGCTGTTCTCACTTTTTGGCTGTTGTCTATAATGTCACTGTGAATATTTGTATACAAGTTTTGGTGCAGATACGTGTTTTCAATTCTCTTGGATATATACTGAGGAGTGAATTGCTGGGTCATATGGCAATTCGATGTTGAACTGGCTGACGAACCACCACACTGGTTTCCACAGAGGCTGTGCCATTTTCCACTCCCATCAGTAGTGTATGAGGATTCCAATTTCTCCACATCTTTGCTAATATTTGTTATTCTCTGCCTCTTTCATTATAGTCATCCTACTAGGTAGGAAGTGGTATCTCTTCGTGGTTTTGATTTGCATTCTCTTCATGACTGACTATGTTGAACTTCTTTTCAGGTGTTTATTGGCCAGGACTGTTAACTCCATTTTCCTCAATGAGGAAACTGAGGCTCAGAAAGGTTAAGTGAATCATCCCACCTCATGTAGTCCAAGGGTCCTTTTTCCTTCCAACCTATCCCTGCCGTCTCCATGGAAGGCAGGGCTCTCTCAGCAGATAAGCATGAAGGTAAGCCCTAGTTGTTCTTAGGAGCCTGCCCAAGCCCCACGCTGGGGCTTCTGGTTTTGTCTGGGTCAGTTTCTGTTGCTCCCACTCACCCCCTGAAATCTTGTTGGGTCCTCTGGCATCACCTGACAGCACTTGCCCTCTGCCTGCCCAACTTGAAGCCACCTTCTCTTTTTTAAAAGGCTTTTTAAAAAATTGAAGTATAGTCAGTTTCCGATGTTGTGTCAGTTTCTGGTGTACAGCATCATGTGTCACTCATACAGGTACATACATATATTCCTTTTCCTATTCTTTTCCATTATAGGTTACTACAGGATATTGAATAGAGTTCCCTGTGCTGTACAGTAGAAACTTGTTGTTTATCTGTTTTATATATAGTAGTTAGTATCTGCAAATCTCAAAATCCCAATTTATCCCTTCCCACCCCCTTTCCTCCCTGGAAACCATAAGTTTGTTCTCTATATCTGTGAGTCTGTTTCTGTTTTGTAAATAAGTTCATTTGTGTCTTTTTAAAATTTAGATTCCACATACAAGCGATATCATACGGTATTTTTCTTTCTCTTTCTTGAAGGCTTCTTCTTGATGCCTAGGACTTTACTACAGAGGACATCTTGGCTTTACCCAAACCAGGTACTCAAACATCCCAGCTTAGCAAACAGAGAATCCCAGAACAGCAGAGCAGCCAGGACAGTGCGAGGGCATCAAGTTCAAATCCTTATCAGTCAGGGGGGAAACTGAGGTTCTGGGAAGTCAGGGAATTGTCTGCAGTCTCACAGAATGCTGGTGGTGGAGCCATGGACAGGGCAGAACTCTTCTTGATGTGTACATGATGGAAAAATAGGAGAACATTCTTCCCTTGACACTTTTCTCAAGCAAGCGAGCACGAGCACGCAGCAAGAGCTGTCTGGAGGGGGAAGGGCGGGCGAGCACCTGCTGGTTGCCTCTCAGCATAGAATAAAGCTGGAGCTTTGTGTTGATGGGTGAACCGGGCAGCCGCTGAAAGCTGGATTTGACCTGCACTAGCAGGTGCCCTGATCTGGTAGAGCAAGGTCTTCTGCCCTGGTGACAGGTTAACCACAGTCACTTGAGAAAAGTAAAGATAAATGGATTTCTCCTCCAAACCCTTTGACCTCTGCAAACCAGGTGCAAAGTATGCTTAGCCCCAGCGGAGCTTAACCTCTAGGGGGAGGGGGGCAATAAATAGGTCTTTACTTTTTTCAGTTTTACAAGCTTTGACCTTTAGCCAGTTCACTTGTTTCCTCAAACCCACAGTCTCTCTGCGGCCAGGGGCAGTGGAAATTCTGGTGTCTGCTGGGACCCACATCCGCCTCCCCTAGTAATGTTGTTCACGGTCTCTTTAGAGGACTGGGCTGTTGGGGCTAGGCTCCAAGCTTCAGGCCAAAGTCCCATGAAGGTCATGCTTCCTTTAAGAATGTCAGTGCTACAAGAAGGCCCGTGGTCTTGAGAAAGTGCCCTGGGCTGGGAGGCAGAAGCCGGGATCTCACCCTCAGCTTCTCCAGTAACTCACTATGTCACTACATGCATGCACTGTTCTGAGCCTCAGTTTCCTCATCTATACAATGGAATTAAAAAACAGCTCTATCATACCTTCCTCACCAGAGCCAGTCCTGAATGGACAGATAGCTGGTTTATATCCTTAATCGAAAAAGAGCAACTTAAATTCATGGAGGAAAGACAAACCCCACATTTTAAATTGAAAAAAAAATTAAAAGAATTTAGCAACATGTGTCACATTTTTGAAAAGTGCACATGCTTTACTCCTGGGGTGCACCCTAAGAGAGCAACTGAGATTCATGCAAAAATGTAAGTACATACTATCATTATTATTTTAAAATTTTTTGAATAATTCACATTTTCATTTTTAAAATTTATTTATTTGAAGTATAGTTGATTTACAATGCTGTGTTAGTTTCTGGTGTACAGCATAGTGATTCAGTTATACATACATACTCTTTTTCATATTCTTTTTCATTATAGGTTATTGCAAGATATTGCATGTAGCTCCCTGTTGGGATTATCAGATACAAACTGCCATATACAAAATAGATAAACAGCAAGGTCCTCATTCAGATTTTTATTAAAAGCAACTTCCATAGTGCTTAAAAAATATAGCCAATTCAAAAGCATATTTATATTACATTCTAACATTTCACTCTAATGAAAAACGTTTTTATTCTAATTTCTTTTCCAACTACTGATCCAAGTCAAAAATTTCAGAAGATTGATAGGTTTTTTTCCATTTGTATTCCTTTATTGTAGAATTCAGAAATTCCCAAATTATATGCTCGGTATATTTAAGTGGCCGAAACTGACACTCCATTAGGAAGTGGATACATTTGCTTTATTGTCCTACAGAGATAAAACCTACAATTGCAAAGAAGCGTCTACACAGGTGTAAGACTACACATCTTTAAACCTGGTGCACCTACTGCCTTTTATGTTATTTTCATACTTTTCGTATGTATGGAATATTTCACAGTACATTTTTAAAAAGAAAATGCATTATCTACTAAAAATGATCAAGTAAGTTTGATTCTCATGGTCTTGAGAAGAATTTTTACGTAGTATATTGTTATAATAATGCCGTCTATGAATTACATCTCCCCACATCCATCTTCCTTTGCAGCGTCACACCACTGCTCCTTCCATCAAGAGTTAGAATGGGTTTTCCCTCCCCTTTGACTCTGGGCTAGACTCATGGCTTGCTTCGGCTGATATGGTGCATCAGAAGTGAAACTGTGTGACTTACAGGGCTAGGCCTTAAGAAGCCTTGCAGTTTCCATTTTCACCCTCTTGGACTCCTCAGACCACCATGGTGTCCTGCAGGCCCGGGGGATGAGAGGTGTGCAGTCAAGGGGTAACCCAGCAGGCTCAGAAGGGGTGCTTGGAAGTCGGATCCTCCAAAGAGAAGGCTAGCCCTTGCCTGGCTCCTGGGAGACAGCTCTGAGCCCTTGGATCATCCTGCCCGAGAGTGTTTATGTCTGCCTGAGGCTTTGGGCCAGGCTGTAATAATTTGACCTCTGGGGCACTATGGTCTGAGTAGCTGAGATCGGTCACGTGGGTGCTGCCTGTCTTCAGGCCTGACCCGCAGTAAAGAGTCTGGACACTAGGGCTCGCTGAGCTTTCCTGGTTGGCAATCATTTGCGCATGTTCCCGCACATCATTGCTGGGAGAATTAAGCAGGTGCCCATGAGATTCCACTGGGAGGAGAGATTTGGACACTTGTGACTGGTTTCTGTTGGACTTTGGCCCACGTGACTTTTTCCTTTGCTGATTTGGATCAGTATCCTCTCACCATAATAAACCATAAACATGACTATAACAGCTTTTCTGTGTCCTGTGAGACTTTCTAGTGACTCATCGCGCATGAGGGTAGTCTCAGGGACCCCTGTCACAGAGGCTACATGGAGAAGTGGGGAGCCCCAGCCAACAGCCAGCACTAACTGGCAGACACCTGAGTGAGAACACCTGGGGCCTTCCAGCCCCAAACTGTTGGGTGTCTGGAGCTGCATGAGTAAGCCCAGGGGAGCCCAGCAGAAGGATGGCCAGCCTACCAGCAAAATCATGAGACACATCATTGTTATTTTAAGGCACTAAGGCGTGAGGTGATTTATTAGTACCCACAGGTAGCTGGAATGGTAATTGATTGAACATAGGCAAAAGTTAAAGAAATGATCATATAGCTATGCACTGAAATACTAAGACGTCCTCAAAAATGCTGATACAGATGCCATAATAATGTGGAACTGTGTTCGCTATATATTTCAAGTAATGAAATACTATAAGTAACTATGTATAGTATAATCCCATTGTACTATATATATATATATAGTGTGTATATATATGTATATATATATCTCCAAATGTATCATTAGGATGAGCCACATGCAATTGTTGATTTTCAGCCATTTTTGTCCAGAACAACACTTTCCGGTGGCTAACTTATACACATGGATAGAGTCAAGGCTGGCAGGCCCCACAGCACAGTGGTAACTGTGGCTTTGTTTAGGGGGTGAGTGATGGGCACTATCCTCTTTTAGTTCATCTTTATTTTCTCAGTCTTGTACATTGAACATGTATTCCTTATTGTAATATTAAGAGAAAAAACAAAAGGGAACTCTTTATTTTTTTCCAATTTTTCAAATTGAAGGTTTACAATGTTGTGTTAGTTTCTGGTGTACAGCATAGTGATTCAGCTATACGTATATATATTCCTTTTCATATTCTTTTTCATGATTGATAAGCTATTACAAGGTATTGAATATAGTTCCCTGTGCTGTACAGTAGGATCTTGCTGTTTATCTATTTTATATATAGTAGTGTGTGTCAGAACTCTTCTTTTTATAAAGTGCTAAATAAACATGTGGACAACCATGACTGGATGAGGAAAGCAAACTGAGAAGGGAGAGGGGCTGAGCTGGGGCCTGGAGCTGGGCCCCCCACTGCCCCTGAATTCGGGCTTGTGCCCTGTGGCTGAGAGCAGGTTCACACAAGCTCTAGGTAAGGCAAAAGGAGGCTGAGGCCAAGGGCAGAGGCTTCTATGTTGGGTGGCTGGTTGGATCTGGGCTCCTGCTTTGGGTCAGCTTGCCCAGAGCCTCGTTAATCATTGCCTGTTGTTCCCCGTGGCACTGTGGGCCTCAGCCCTCCTCAGGCAGAGGAGGGGGGCAGCCTGGCTTGAGCAAGTATGGGAGGAGCTGCCCAGGCCCGGGCCTCTGACACGTGCTGGAGCCGCCACCCAGATGGTGGCCCCTCCCTTCGGACTGCAGCATCTCCAGGGGCAGGGGAGGGGCAGTCTCGGCTCTGGAGGGAGCCTTGGAGATCATCTGGTGACATCCCTGCAGGAGGCAGGACTCTCCCCAGCCAGAGCTCCCTCCACCCCCACAAAGGTCACCATCCTCTGCCTGTCTGACCACAGCCCTACACTGTTTCTCAGTAGCACCCACCCTATGTGGCAGTGACCAATAGGAACACCATCCTTATTGGGAACCTCAAGTCCGCTCAAACCTCCCCCTGTCGGAATCCTCTCTCTTTACTTTGGGAAGCAGTTGTTTTCTCTACATTGAAATACCCATCTCTACAAAAGCACAAATATTTATTGGGCATCTGGTATATCCCAGGCACGGAGCTTGGTGTTGGGATGTACGTATGCTACCTCCTTTAATTATCCAAACATCCCTTTGAATGAAATATTGCTGTCTCCACTTTCCAGATGGAGAGACTGAGGCCTGGCAAGGGAACATGAGTGCCCAGATACCATACTCGGAAGCGGCAAAGCTGGGCTTTGACCTGGGTCTGTCTCTTTAACTAGTATATTATGTAGCTGACTCCATTTCACTGATGCGCCTGACTTCATCCGACAATGAATTTGAGATAGCTTAGAATATCCACAATTTAATAAAACAGCAATAGAGAAGCATGCCTAAGAAAACATGACAAGCAGTAGAAAATCAAAACAAGGCAAAGAAATGGCTGAATGTGCAAAACATCTGGGCTACAGTTGACAGGGTTATCAGAGGCTGTTAGGCTGCCCAACTGAAAAGAGAAAGCCAATTATCTTTATAATTGTCATTACCAGTAAGAAGTTCTTTAAAGGAAATATAGCAAGCAAAGAATTCTAAAAGCCATTTCTGAATACTATTGATGATACTGTCAACTGACAGCACGTGGCACCTCTCAGATGCCATTAAGCCCACCTTTGAGTTCTGAAATCAGTGATGGGGCAGAAGTATATCTGTATCTTATCTGTGTCTCGGCCTGTACCTGCATCTCTGTGACTATCTGGATTTGTGCCTTTATCTGTACGTGTACCGGTATCTGTGTCTCTATAAGTCTCTCTGTGATTCTGTTTGTACCTGTATTTGTATCCCTGTAAATACTTTGGTCTGTCTCCATCTGTACCAGTAACTGTGTTCTCTATCTGTGCTGTGTCTTTTTCTTTATCTATACCTGTATCTGCTTCTATCTGTACCTTTACCTGAGTTTCTATAAGAACTTGTATCTGTTTTGTAAATAAGTTCATTTGTGTCATTATTTTTAGATTCTATATATATGACAAAGAATGTGTATGTGTGTGTGTTTATGCTCTGTCACTGTATCTTCGTCTGTACCGTCCCTATAACGCTTTCTTGGTCTATATCTCTGCCTGTGTCTGGGCTTCTGTCTGTTTCTGTACCTTTGACTCTAGCTGAACCTTTCTCTGGTTTTCTGTAAGTATCTCTCTGTCTCTATATCTACCTGTATCTAGGTCTCTATCTGTTTCTCAATCTCTACCCCTATTAGCTTCCGTATCTGTGTTATTATCTGTACCTCTTTTCTGCATCTCTACCTCTAGCCTGTCTATAGCTGCACTTAGGTCTGTGTCTATGTCTGTGTTCCTATATCTGAGTGTCTGTATGTACCTGAAACTGTTTGTTTATACCTGTATCTGTGTCTTTGCCCCTGTATCTAGGTCTGTGTCGTACCTGTGTATGTGGCAAGGGAACTTGGAGATGCTCTGAAACTTGTAGGAAGTTATAAAATGTGCCTGTTAGCCCTGCTGCTGGTCCCACCATTGCTTCTCATCATGTTAGTTTCCTGAGAATGCTGTAGGAAATGACCACAAACTGGGAGGCTTAAACAAGTGAAATCTATTGTCCTAATGTTCTGATGGTGAAAAATCTGAGGTCATTGTTTTGGCAGGGCTAGTTCCTTCCGAGGGCTGTGATGGAGAATCTATTCTGTGTTTCTGCGTCCAAATTTTCCTTTTTTATAAGGATATCAGTCCCATTAAATTAGGGTCCACACTAATGTCCTCATCTTAACTAATGACATCCACATTGACCCTATTTCCAAATAAGGTCACATTTTGGAGTCTGGTGGTTAGGACTTCATATGAACTTTGGGGGACACAATTCCACATGGAACCTGACTCCTTAAATTCAACACGGAATCTGAGTCCTTCATTTCACTGCCAAGCTATTATCTCGACAAGTGCCTGACTCCATCCTTCAGACTGGCTTTTCTCTGGGCTCTCATTTGGACCTGGGACAGTTAGTTGAGAAGGCCACTGCCGTTATTTGGGGAAGATAGCTCCAGGGCAACCCAGGGCACAGGTCTGTGAAGACAGGGTCCCAGGAGAGGGTGGGTCTCTGCATGAATGAGGTGCTCAATCATGGAGAAGTGGTAGCTCCTCAGACCTAGAAGTAGAAGTTGGGAGGAGAGTCAGTCAGGTTGGCTTAGGCGATGCTGCAGTAACAAATGACCCCAAAATCTCAGTGCTGAACTCGACAAAGAATTATTTCTCACTTCTGCAGCATGTTGATCATGGGTCAGTTGCAGTATTTAGCTCCATATCATCCTCACCCAGAGCCCAGGATGAGGGAGGATCTATCCTTATGGTTCCACTATCCCCAGGAAGAAGGAAGCATGGCCTACACTGGCTCTTAATGTTTCCTCCCAGAAGTGAGGTGGCACACTTGTATTCACGTGCCGTTAGCCGGAGCAAGTCACGTGTTCACACCCCATATCACGGGATAAGGGGAATTCAGTTCTACCATGTGCCTGGAAAAAGAACTGGATATATTTCAAGAACAACAGGCCTTAGGAAGCCTGGGAGGGGGGGCATAAGTCTTGGTTGGCCAAGGCCATTTATACATGCTGCCCAGCCTAAATGTTAATAGTGCTTTCTCTCAGTTTTAAGAGAGTTCCTCTTTGGATATTGATTTTATGCCCCTCTTCTCTTTTGTGGCAAGAGATAAAGACGGTCTGTGTACCAGGAAGCAGATACTGTTAGCAAGGGGACCCCCTGGTGGACCATATGCTGAAGGGATAAAGCAAGCCACTTCTGGTTACACATTATTCTCTATGCATCTTAACTTTCTATGAACCTTCAGCCCTCAGCTGAGTCTTCTTTAGATCCCTACCCTTGTCTCAGTTGTGTCCTGGGGGGTGAGGAAAAGGACTGGTGTTCAGAGAACTTAAGAAAAGAGGTGTCCTTCAGATGCTAGCATGGCAGTGGCAATGGTGACAAGTGACGGGCCTCCCAGAAGTCTTCTAGTGATGACCAGGAATTTGGGGGGTTTCCTTGTTAAGGAAGATGGCACTTTCTCAAAGATACTGCCACAGGTAGTACCCATTCCTCCCCCATTTGCTCTCTCCAGCCTAGCGAGGAAGCTCTTGCATCCTGGAGCTGGCATCCCAGTACAGAGAGGCAGGGCTGGCAGGGATCCCCTCACCATCTTGTGCCACGATGGAGAATGGGGACTCCCATTGCCTATAGAAGGGCAAGAGTGCCAGCACAACCTCATAATTACTGAAGTTGGAAGGGCACCCTTTTACTCCTCACACCTTCCTGCCTCAGGGCCTTTGCACCTACTCTTCCCCCTGCCTGACATGTCTTTCCCCTACTCCCTGCATGTCTGGCTTCTCATCCTTAGACACATAGCCTGTTAGTATCCTCTCTCAGTGGATGACCCCTTCATCCCATCCTCTGTCACAGCACCCCATTCATTTCCTTCACAACAAGTGTCACAGTATTTAAATGCCTATTTCTTTGTTGATTTTTGGTTTCCCCTCTAGACTATAAGATCCACAGGGGTGGAAACAGTGCCCGTCTTGTCCATCATTGTGTCCCACAGCCTGGCACAGTGCGCGTCACACAGCAGGTCCTCAGCACCTATTTGCTGAGGGAATGAATGAATGATTGAATAGATGAGTGCGTATATGCATTTGATCTCAGTTTCTGAGGATTTTTTGGCCCTGCACAACAAAGTAGGAAGATGAGGGACACCCTCAAAATCCGAAATTGAATTCTAGTTTCAAAGTGACCATTAGTGGCAGGTCAGACATACAGAAATGAAAATGATCTGGACGTCAGAGTAGAACTCAAGACATGTAGAAAAGTGTCATATTGGAATCTATCAAAGGACAGTGTCTTTCTGAGAAGGGCAGCCGGCCCTTTGGAGTATTTACTGGGTTTATCAGTAATACCCATTCCCTGTTGGCCGCAAGTTCTGTGGCCATGAAGATAGTGCCGACACAGGGGCGACGGGGCTGAGGCCGACCAGAGCTGGTGCTCCACGGAAGGCAGGGTATCTGTCAGCTGAGTGGGGAGACACACAGTGCTGAGAATCTGTCTTGGCCAGATAGATGTGCAGGATGTGTGACTCCATTTGGTGTGCACACACACACACACACTCACAGTCTGGCACATGGGGATGAGACTGTTTTCAGAAGACTTAGTGGCAAACAGCTACCCTGCTTGCATGTGGAAAATATTCAGAGGCTCTCAGTGCAGGGATTATTAACCCTATTTTTTGGACAAGAAAACTACGGCTCAAAGATGTTAAGTTTGTCATCTAAGGTCATCCCACGAATGTGTAGAGAGCAGGCAGGCTGATCTCTGCCACCCTCCTGCCCAGCGCTGGATGCTCAGTCAGTGCTGGGTGGGGACTGGAGCCCCGAGCCTGTGCCTGAGTGGCAGTGGCATTGGTGATGCAGTTATAAGTGTGATTTGTGACCCACTCTGCTAGGGTCCGAATTCCTCGCTGTGGTGAGTGAGGGTGTTTGCATTGAAAAAGGCTCTCAGATAATTTGGAGACCCTCCTCCCCCCAGAGGGCTTCTCCCAACCCCCTCATCCCTTGAGAATCACCACATTGAAAGGTACGTGGGCCAGAAGTTCTTAAGGACTGACTTTCATTTAATGAGTTTGTTATAAAGGCCATGGAACACGTTACCAACTAGAGGTCAGTTACACCCACATTTCTCAGACTCACAAGATCACTGACAAATAAGGATCCTCAAGGTGACTGTGAGGCTTGCGAGACACTCAAGGGCCTCCTGAGTGACAAAAGGAAGAGGGAGCTCTGTTTGGAAGGCGCTTGTATGAACCAGAACAGACCATCCTAGCTCCCAGGCTGCTGGAGAGAGTTTATTGCAAATATACTCCCTGTCTTTTCTAAACCTTCCTAACACGTGGACAACTCAGACAGGGCTTGTCTGCTTTGAGAGGGGCTGCCTCAAAAAAATGTTAAAAGCAAAGATTTCTGTTTACTGTAGAACCTGTTCAGTGAATGCCTTTTACGTCTACGTGTGGGCCAGGGAACAGGGCCTCCTGCCTCCACCCACATTCCCCAAGTACTCACACTTGTGAAAAAATGGAAAAAATTTTTTTGTGGGGCTGTAAAATCAATTTAGGAAAAAACCTGATAGCCTTAAACTACTCAAAAGTCTAAGGTGGAAAACTCACAAGTCAAACTCCTGTCTGTTGCTTCCTGGACAAGATTAGCTTTCACACTCTGCTCAGGTGACCCTTCCTTCAGGAAATCTTTAGGCGCCCTGACCCCTGTTTGCCCCCATCCCTCTGTGGGTTAATTAGTCCTTCATTCATCCTTTTATCCAATAAGTGTTTCCTGAGAACCGTGTATGCCAGGCACTGTTCAAGGTGCTGGGTAAGCAGGCCAGACAGACAAAACCACACAAAGTTCCCTGACTTCATGGGGCTGATGTTTTACCTGGGGGAGGCTGACAATGTACAAGACAAAGAACTGTATTCCACGGGACATTAGAAGATGGTAAGTGCCCTGGATAAAAATAAAGCATGTAAAGAGCCAGCAGGTGCCAAATGGTAGAGGTGGTGCTGGAAATTTTGACTCAAAGCGGGTGAGGGAGTGTGCCATGTTGCTGAGAGAAGTGTGTTCCAGGCACTGGGGACAGCACGTGCAAAGGCCCTGAGGAGAGGCGTGCTTGCTGTGTATGAGGAACGGCAAGGGGGCCCGTGGGCCTGGAGTGGCGTGAGTGCAGGTAGAGCTGGAGGGGATGAGATCACAGAGTGACCCCCTCCATCACAGCATGGGGATGATGCTCCTGCCATGCCGTCGCGTCGCTGTTGTGAGTCTTATTCGTTGGGACACTGGCTTTGGGCTGGAGCTTAGTGTACTCTCAGGATCAATATTTGGGCAAAGGAAAGGGCAGGAAGCAGCGGTGGGGAGAGGGAGAAGTTGAGCCGGGGGAAAGTCACAGCAAGGACTCGGCCAACCCGATGAGGGACTTTGGAGCTGCGATGACCCTTCAGCGTCTTCCTGAGTGTGGCGAGGGGGCTGGGCCGTTCTGCCTCCCCATATAGCCACTGGTCACTGGATGGCACTGCCTTTCAGAGGGGATGTGACCTGGGGCCAGGCTGCTCTCTTCAGGTGTGGGCGATTCCTGCAGAAGCTGACACTTGTGGAAGCTGACACTCAGGGAAACTGACCCTTGAGAATCAACCTTTCCAGCAGTGGGGGAAATAAGTCCTTTAGCCCTTAAGGGAGATATGGCTGATGCATCACGGCATCTGCTACATCGCCTAGCACCCAGGACTCCCACTAAGCCAGGCTGAGTGCTTAGTAAGAATGACCTCATTTAGTCCTCACACAAAACCTGTGAGTGAAGTATTATTGTTAGTTTCACTTTATAGAAGAGACCCAGGGGGATTGAGTCGCCTGTCTAAGGTCCACGCTACTATGCAGCTAAGTGGGGGCTCCAATGCAGGTGTACCTGACTCTAAAGCATGAGCTCCTAACCACTGGATTCATCTCCTTTGCTCTGAACTCTTTGCCTCTGTTGATATAGCCCCAGGGCAGGGACTCCCCTTCACTGCACTGACTCATATGGAACAGTTGATCACTCTTCCCATCTTCCTGGCCCACCTCTCTGTCCTGCCCGGTGCTGTTGAATTCTTGGCCCTGATGCAGGGTCCCTAATCCTTCCTGCCCAGATCCTGTCCTAAGAGTTAGCCTTGACTCCAGTGTACATGGGTCCCTTGGAAATCTGCCCAGCCATGCACCTCTGATGAGAGGGTTCACATTGAGGATATCAGGGTTGAACAGAGCCTTAGAGACTGGGCCAGCTGTCTCCACAGGGGGCAAAGTTGAGGTCTGGGACCTGCCTGAGGCTGACAGCCAGGAGTGGTAGGATGGAATCAGACCAACTTGTATCCCCCCAAATCATATGTTGAAGTCTTAACACCTAGTACCACAACATGTGACTGTATTTGGAGATAAGGTCCTGAGAGAAGTAATTAAGGCAAAATGAGGCTGTTAGAGTAGGCTCTGACCCAATCTGACTGGTATCCCTTTAGGAAGAAGAGATTAGGACACGGATGTGTACAAAGGGAAGACCACATGACCTTTGTCTTGGGCTTTTACAAAGCCTCCAGAATTATGAGAAAATAAGTGTCTGTTGTTGAAGTCAGCCAGTCTGCGGTATTTTGCTGTGGTGGCCCGAGCAGACTTATACACCAGGCCTGTGCTCTTCCCTCAGCGCCAATCACTATGGCTTAGCATCACTCAGTGGAACTTAGCCTGGTGTAGGGTCAAGAACACCAGTCTTGGAGTCAGAGAATCTGAGGACTTTCTCCTCTTCTGGGCATCTGGGTGAACTCGAGTAAGTCATTTAACCTCATTAAGCTTCTATGTTTCGTCTGGAAAGTGGAGGAATGAAGGAGCATTTCCTTCCAAAGGGCCCATTTGATGTGCAGGTGCTTTCAAGGGCCTGATGGGAATGTTGGAGGATCCAAGGACAGACAGCCTTTTGTCATTCTGATCCAAATGCTTGACCAGGGCATCCTGTTACGGGAAAAGAGCCTGGCCTGTAATGGATGGGAAAAGAGAAAAGAACACATCAGGGGCACGGATCACTGGCAACTCTGCCAGATGGGCACAGGGGAGTCTCAGGGTTAATGGGCCTCGTGCTAGGCGGTGGTGTCTGGAGTAGCCCGACTCACCCCCTAGCTGCCTTCCTAAGATTGGTGCACCACCGCCTCCTGCAATGGAGAATGGGAGAGTGAGCAAGACAATGGAGAAAAAGGAGGAGGAGGGGCAGGAGAGAGTGAGGAAGCTTCCTCTGCCCCTGTGCCTCTGAAGGTTGGGGGCACAGCCATGTAGTACCACCCCTGGGGCTCAGCAGGAGTGGGGATCCTTCACCCCTCTGAACCATATGGAGTGAGCCGGGATGTCATAGATAATCATGATGCTAGTAGTAATGTTATCCGTTATTATGGGGGAGGTAGCACATCAACAAAACCCATGCTTTTTTCTCCTCTTCGGGTTTGCAGAACCCAAGTATTTCTCTTGTCAGTTCACCCTGAAGTTGGAGGTTCAGAGTGGGTGTGTGGAGAGACAGGAACTCCCTCGGCCTAAATCCTCATGTGATCGGTGGTAAGACGAGAAGCCAGCTGGTTCACCTCTCTGTGGAAGCGATCTGTACAGTGATGGGAGCCTGCTGGTCAGGCTATTTCCGTCTCACTCGCAGGGCACTTGGAAAATCAAATTAGTCAGTACAGGTTTCTCAGAAACCAAAAGAGTTCGCTGATCTTGAAGGGTGTTTTGCCTCTGGCTGGAGGCAAATCTTGACAAATCATCCCAGTTCCATAGCAGAGCTTTGAGACTTGACCTTGCTAGGAGTCGGAACCCTGGGGTCCCTTCCCTTCCTCATAGCTACGGCTGAATTAACATTAACACAATTTTACTTACCGTAGTGGATAAATGCCTTTTTATTGGCCCAACAGCCTCTCCTTTGGGCAATCACCCTTCTTCAATCTACCACCTACTGTATGTGTAGCCTTGGGCAATTACTTAATTTCTCTATGCTTCAGTTCCTCCCTCTTTAAAGTTAAGCTAGTAAGAATACCTAGCTCGTAGGGTTACTATGAGAAATAATATATGACTCAAATAATACAACACACACACTGAAACACATTAAGTGCTTAGAAGAGTATCATGATTATTATATAGTTTTCCAATCTATTCTATGTGGTTCAGTGTAGTGAGTGGACCCCCGTCCCTTCAGTCTTAGGAGTGATGCTGCATGACTCAGTCCTGGTCAGTAAGAGTACTCCATCTCAGGCAAGGGGGAAGGCAAAGTAAAAGAGAGCATGGCAAACGATATTATCAGAGAAGGGTGAACCAAGAAACAAAGGGAGTTCATTTGTCTTTTTTTTTTAGATTCTACATATAAGTGATATCATATAGTATTTTTCTTTCCCTTTCTGACTTACAGACTTATGGTTACCAGGGGGGAAAGGGGTGGCAAGGGGTAAATGGGGAATTCAAGATTTGCAGATACTAACTACTATATATAAAATCGATAAACAACAAGTTTCTTCTGTATAGCACAGGGAACTATATTCAATATCTTGTTCTAACCAATAATGAAAAAGAATATGAAAACTGATAAATGTATCTATATGTATGACTGAACAATTATGCTGTACACCAGAAATAGACACAACATTATAAACTGACTATACTTCAATAATAAAAGAAAGAAAGGAAGGGATATGATTCACAATGATCTAATGGTCCAGGAAACCTGTGAACCAAATAATAGAGTATTCATGCAGAAAAAGGGACTAAATATGCCAGAACTAGAAACACATTTGTAGTAAAGAAATTAATCTCTTTCAGCACATAGCGGAGCAAGAGGACAAAAGATAACTAAATATATAGAAGATCTAAAGAATATGATAAAGTCTATCTATATTTATCATCTTTTGCTAGGTTACACTGCGGTAAGGAACAACGTCCAAGGTCCAGTGGTTTGCAGTAGCACATGTTTATTTCTTGATCAAATGACATGTTGCTTGGTGCAGCCTTTGGCTCTGCTCTATCTGTTTTCTTTATTCTGAGATCCAAACTGAAGGAGGAGCCCCTCTCCAGGACGTAGCCTTGTGGCAGGTGGAAAAGAGCAATGGCACAGCCAGTGATGGTTCAGAGCTTCTGCTCGTTGGGGTTCAGATCACTTCCATTCATATTCCCCTGTCCAAGGTAAGTCACATGGCCAAGCCCGATGTCATTGAGATGAGGAAGTATACTCCATCCACAGGATAGCACTGCAAATCATGTGGCAGCAGGCAGGGACTGTGTAGTCTTTTTACATGGATGGCAGCAAAGAGTTGGGAACAATAATTAAAACTATTTTAATGTCTTATTGATATATATCATATTCTATACTATGTAATGCAGCTTGTAAGTACCACTGCACATACACAAAAATTGAAAATGTACTGGCCCACACAGAAAATGTCAATATATTCTAAAATGTAGAAATAAAAGTTTGCCCTCAGCAACAGCAGACTAGGGTTGTTTCCGTTCAATTATCCAGCTGGGAACAACTAGATAATCTAGAAAAGTATTAAGATAGTCTGCCTGAGAGCATCAGAGAGCTACAAGGCAGGGAGAATTCACAGAGTCAAGATCTGAAAAAGAAGAGAAGCCCAGAGACCTGAACACTCCCTCACACCATACATAGAAATAAACTCAAAATGACTAAACTTAAATATAAGACATGACACCATAAAACTCCTAGAAGAGAACATAGGCATATCATTCTCTGACATAAATTGTAGCAATGTTTTCTTAGGCCACTCTCCCAAGGTAAAAGAAATAAAAGCAAAAGTGAACAAAAGAGACCTAATCCAAATTTTGCATAGCAGTGGAAATCATAAACAAAACAAAAAGATAACCTATGGAATGGGAGAAAATATTCACAAACCATGTGACTGACAGGGCTTATTTTCCAAAATATACAAACAGCTCATGCAACTCAATATCAAAAAACTGAACCACCCAATCAAAAAATGGGCAGCAGACCTAAATAGACATTTCTCCAAAGAAGACAGAGAGATGGTCAACAGGCACATGAACAGATACTCAATATTGATAATTTTTAGAGAAATGTAAATCAAAGCTACAATGACGTATCACCCCACAGCAGTCAGAATGCCATCATTAGAAATTCTACAAATAATAAATGCTGGAGAGGGTGTGGAGAAAAGGGGACCCTCCTGCACTGTTGATGGGAATAGAAATTGGTGTAGCCATTATGGAAAACAGTCTGGAGGTTCCTTTAAAAACAGTTGCCATGTGATCCAGTAATCTCACTCCTGGGCATACACCCAGAAAAGATGAAAACTCTAAATCAAGAAGATACATGCACATCCATGTTCATAGCAGTGCTATTTACAATAGCCAAGACTTGGAAGCAACTTAAAAGTCCATTGACAGATGATTGGATAAAGAAATTGTGGTATACAATGGAATACTATTTAGTCATAAAAAAGAATAAAATAATGCCATTTGCAGTAACATGGATGGACTTAGAGATTGTCTTACTAAGTGAAGTAAGCCAGAAAGAGAAAGAAAAATACCATATTATATCACTTATATATGGAATCTAAAAATAAGAGACAAATAAACTTATTTACAAAACAGAGACAGACTCCCAGACACAGAAAACAAACTTAAGGTTACCAGGGGAAAAGGAGGGGGTGGGGAGGGACAAATTGGGAGTTCAGGATTTGCAGATACACACTACTATATATAAAATAGATGAACAGCAAGGTCCTACAGAATAGCACGGGGACCTATAGTCAATACCTTGTAATAGCCTATAATGAAAAAGAATATGGAAAAGGAATATATATGTATAACTGAATCATTATGCTGTAACCAGAAATTAACACAACATTGTAAACCGACAATACTTCAATAAAAAAAAAAAGCTGACCCTTCCATGAGCCTTAAGCTATCAAGCTGAATATTTTGTCTTAAAAACAAAGGGCTTTTAAGGGGGGAGGGTGTAGCTCAAGCTTAGCATGCACGAGGTCCTGGGTTCAATTCCCAGTACCTCCTCTAAAAATAAACAAATGAACTAATTACCTACCCCCGTCAAAAAAAAAAGGGGGGTTTAAATTATGCAATTAATACATGCTAAATTCTCCTTTCAAAAATGTCATCCTTCACAGGCAAAGCCAGCCCTTGGACTCATCCCCCACTGCTCTTGGGTGAATCCCAGTTATCAGATTGGTGCATCTCCCTCCTCATCTTTTCCTCTGCAATAATCCCTATACAGAAATGTAGAGTTTTGGTATATGTTTAAGAAAAAAAGCCCAAAAAACTACAAATGACCTCTTACAGTAAACATTGTTCTGTAACTTGCTTTTCCACCTATCTGTCCTGATAGTCTTTCCACCACTTAATTTTTATAAGTTGATGCATTGTAGCTCTTTTTGGAAGTATCATGTTTCTTTATCCATTCCTCCAACATGAACATTTATGCTTTAAAATTTTTTTCCCTTTATTTAAAAAAAAATTGGGGGGGGGTAGGTAATTAGGATTGATTGATTGATTGGTACTGGGGATTGAACCCGGGACCTTGTACATGCTAAGCATGTGCCCCACCACTGAGCTATACCCTCCCCCCATGTTGTTTTCATTTTTCTCTATTATAAACAAATGCCACGATAAGCAGCTTTCTATGTGTTGGCTTGCACACAGGGAGAAGACTTCTTCATTCTGAATATTTAAAAAAGAATAATTATTTTATTGTTTTTATAAATCAGGTAATGCATGTTATACAATTGAAGCAATTTAAGGACTATAATGAAGAAACAAATTAACAGTTAACATTGGTAAGTTAGCATCTCAACCATGTCTTTATACACATGTCTGGGTAGAAGACAGGAAGCTATCTAGATATAATCTTACAATACTGGGATCATACCAGTCATGTTATTTTAATACAAAATGTGAAATTTGGTTTTATTTGTAGTTATTTTTTGTTTGTTTTTTTAATTTAAAATTTTAAATTGTATTCTTTTTTGGGGGGGGAGGTAATTAGGTTTATTTACTTATTTTTATTTTATTTTTAATGGAGGTACGGGGAGCGGGTATTGAACCCAGGACCTCATGCATACTAAACACACTCTATCACTGAGCTACACCCTCCCTGCTACTTGGATTTAAATAAAAAAGGAGCTAGTGTAAAAATAAAGGGATCGCTGAACTTGATGTAAATGCTTCTTTCTCCCAAAATCTATGAGCTCCTGAGAGGCCACTCTTGGGGACAAAAGAATTATAAAGAGGGTTAAATGATTAGCAACATTGTTTTTCTTTCTCTCCTCTCTCCTTCCCTCCTTGCCCCTCCCTCCTTTCCTCTCCCCTTCCCTTCTTCTGTTTAAATCTACGGAGCTACCATCAGTTGACTGTCCACAATGGAAGATGAGACTTCGCATTTCCCTGTTCTCTCACTTTCCAATTTTTGTTGGTGATACTGGCCTTGCTTTGTTAGTGGTTATAAGGCAGTCTATTCTGCAAGGGTGTGAGTCCTTGGTCTTTTATTGAAGATGCCATAGTTAGTCTTAGTTCCATGTTCTAATGGATTCACTGCGCATGGCTCTCTGTTTCTGATTTACCCCTTGGTTGGCAGGGTTTTTCTCACTGGGTATGGTTTTCAAGAAGGGCTAATGAACACTCAGTTCCCTGCGTCTTTCCTGACGGTGAACAGCATTTAGCCTTGAATAATAAATTGGCTGGTGTAGTATTCTTCAGTCATACTTTCTTTCCCTCAGAACTTTGTAGAACAGTGCTCCACTCTCTTCCAGCACTGATAGTTTCTATGGAGAAGCACAGGGAAGTCTGGTTTTTATTCTCTTTGGTGACTTACTTTTTCTGCTTGACTATCTGAAGAACGCTCTCTTTATATTTCAACTTAAATAATTTAATCAGGAATGCTTATTCCAAGTTAATGATTCTATATCCATTTTTTCTTCATATGTGGGATGCTTTTATGATCTGCTGATTCAGTTCTTATTTTGAGAAAATGTATTCACCATAGACCTCTGAATGTTTTTCCTATTTTATTTATTAAGTTCTGTTTGAGTTCTTGCTGTATTAAATCCATTCACCCACTTAGTCAACAAATATTTATTAAGGGTCCACCAAGTGCCAGGCATTGTGTCAGATAAAAATCCCTGACTTCCTGTAGTTGACATTTTAGTGGGATGAAGATAACAAGAAATAAACAAAATAAGCACATACAGTAGATAGTGTATTGGGTGGTGATAGGTGCTATATAAATCAGAGGATACATGGGGCTAGAATTCTAAATAGGGAGGCCAGGGAAGGCCTCCTGCAGAAGGTGACATTTGAGAAAGGCTCCAGCTTCTCTTGATTGCATTTCCCTGATCAATAATGAGGTGGTCTCTCTCCCTCTATCTCTCTGTATATGTACAAGAGAGAGACAGAGACACACAGACGGAGACACAGAGAGACTACACATATTTCCTTTCCTGAGAAATGCCTGCTCATGTCCTCTGCCTGTTTTCATTACAACGTTTATCCATTTTTAAATGATTTGTAGTTCTTTGCCTTCGCTATTTTGTTGTTTACATGTCTGGCAAAAATTTGCCAGTCTCAGACTTGTCCTTTCACTTTGATTAGGGTGTCTTTTGAAGAAGAGAATTTCCTAATCGATCAATCTTTTCTTAGTGCATTTTGGGTCTTGCTTAAGAAATTCTTCCCCACCCCAAAGTCAGAAAGCTATGGTCCACTAAAAGT
Source organism: Camelus ferus (assembly GCF_009834535.1). Classification (NCBI taxonomy): domain Eukaryota; kingdom Metazoa; phylum Chordata; class Mammalia; order Artiodactyla; family Camelidae; genus Camelus; species Camelus ferus. Next base: position 79,173,053 of record NC_045732.1, on the reverse strand, counting down.
TTTTAAGTTTTGGTTTTGACGTTTAGGCATTTGATGCACTTGGAGTTGACTTTTGTGCATGGTGTGAGATGGGGCAAAACATCTGGAAGGATACCTCCTCAGCAGCTAACGGCGCTGACCTCTGAGGGTGGAGCAGGTGAGGGAGGACTTTCAGTTAAAAAAATGTTTTATCAAAGTAATGTATAAAGCAATTAAAAATCATAGCACTTTCAATATAAGTAGACTGATATTGGAAAACAGCAGGACCCGCCCTCCTCTGCATTCCTGAGCATCACTCTTCAGAGGTGACGTTAAAATCATATCTTTTCAAGGGGGGAGGGTGTAGCTCAGTGGTAGAGCGCATGCTTAGCATGCACGAGGTCCTGGGTTCAATCCCCAGTAACTCCATTAAAATTTTTTTTCAAACTGGTATTAACCCCTTACCTTCAAAATAACATTCTTGTGCTAATATTTCTTGACTTTTCAGTTTTAGAAATCATTTATTATGACTCTACCATTTAAGGTGTGGCGTGGTCTCTCTCACACTAGTGTGCCCCTGGTACTCCATCTTCCCTTTGCTCCCAATATAGTTTTCTCAGGATCTTTGGTGAAATAAATGCTCAGTGTTCACATTATTATGGTTATGTAGATACTGTTCACAGCCAAACGATACCTTTATTCCCCATTACAACACATCTTTTGATTTTTCCTGGAGTCAACACTTGCTGCCTTTAGTTGATTCACTTTCATTTCCTCTGCACCTATGATTAAAGTTTCTTCCAGACTTTCTCATCGGAGATGTAAAATTCCTTGTAATACAGCCATGCACATCAGATTTATTTCCTTATTTTTCACTCTCAGAGGTTGCCTTCCTGCAATGACTTCTGGTTCATTTTTATTATTTTTTAATTTTTATTTATCTTTATTGAAGTGTAGTTGATTTACAGTGCTGTGTTAGTTTTTGGTGTAGAGCATAGTGATTTAGTTATAGAGAGATATCTATCTATGTATCTATATAGATAGATATAGAGATATATATATAATTTTTCATATTCCTTTCCATTATGATTTATTACGGGATATTGAATACAGTTTGCTGTGCTATACAGTAGGACCTTGTTATTTATCTATTCAGTATATAGTGGTGTGTTTCTGCTATGACTTAGTGTAGTTGTATCTGCTAATGACTTGTTCTCCAGACATGTTGCACAGCTGGAGATTCTTTCTCTTTGCCCCCCCCTCCATTTTCTTAGATCCCATGCTATCCTCTTTTATGTCTTAAATCTTCATTTGGAGGGTGCACATCCTCTAGTAGCTTTCTGAGAAAGAGTGCATGGGAGTTAACATATTTTGGGGGATTGTATATGTTTGAAAATAGCTTTATTCTTCCCTCACATGTGACTGATACTTTGCTGGATATAGAACTCTAATTTGGAAATAATTTTCTCTGAAAATATTGAAGGCATGCCTCTATTGTCCCTAGCTTCCATTATTGCAGTTGGTAAGCCATATGCCATTCTGATTACCAAACTTTGCAACTACCTTTCCTTTTGTGAAGCTTTTGAGATCTCCTTATCCATAGTCTGCTGAACTTTCACGATACTGTATATTCATATGGCTATTGTTTTCATTTGTTTTGATGGGTACTCAGTGGGGACCTTTCAATCACATGTCCTTCATGAAGACTCACGTCCTTCTGTCTGGAGAAATTTTACTGTGTCATTTTTTCTCTTCTCTATTTAGTCTGTTCCTTTTTGTGGAACTCCTATTCATTGCATATTGGACCTCTTGGACTGATATTCTAATTTAAAAATATTTTCTTTCTTCTCTCTCTCTGTTTCTCTGAGATTTTCTCGACTTTATTTTCACACTGTCTACTGAATTTTAAATCCCAACTATGATATTTTTTTAAGTTACCAATAGCTTTTCCTTTTCTTTTTCTTACTTGAAGTACAGTCAGTTACAATGTGTCAATTTCTGGTGTACAGCATCGTGTTTCAGTCATACATATACATACATATATTCGTTTAGCTTTTCGTTTTCTTCTTTCCTTTCCCATAACCTCATCTCTTTCTTTAATTATCACAATATCTTGCTGTATCTCCCTTAATATTAATGTGTGTGTGAAATGTGCCTTTTCTACTTCCACTGGAATTTGTGTGTGGAGGGTGTGTATTATGAGGAGGGGGCGGGGAAGCTGGTCACCGCATGGTCTTGGCTCCCAGAGTTCTGGGAGCTGGGGGAGGGGGAGACTTATCACTTAGTGTGTAGGTTTGCTATTCCCTCTGTTTTCCCTCTCATCCTTCACAGTGCCTGGTGCTCCCAGTTTCACAGAGAATAAACCTCCTGTCTCCTAACTGCAGGTATAATACCTGACTGGCTGGGATAGAAAGGGGGACCTGCCCCTTATGAGACTTTTAATCGACTGCTGTATTTTCAGCCCCCTGCATTACCCTGCCTTACTTGGTACCTGGCACCTCTAATTCTGAAGGCTTTCTGGGTTCTCTGGAAATCAGTTTGCTTCTCCCCTCTGATGGCTTCCTCCACCTGGCTAAGTCAGCCACTACACCTCTGCCCACTTTCCCTTTTCCAAAAAACCGACATTTTGCTTGTAGATCTTTTCTTTTGCTCTTTTTGCCATTGTGTGTTTATAATATTAAAAAGTCACTTTGGACTCAATTTGAATGAGGTTTCTGGAGGGAGCAGAATAAACTCATCTGTTCAGTCTGTTGTGCTTAACCAGAATTGTTAACTGATTCTTTTTCTTTTCTTCAGAACCTCTGTTATAAAGAATTGAATTAATCATAACTCTTGCTTTACAATGTGCTGTCACTACTGGCTTTTTTTTCATGGCCTTAAGATATTCATTTAATTATTTAATTAATACAAAGAGCACCTATGATCCTTATATCCAACCCGAGGACTAAAACATTACCCGTATTTGTCATCTGGCTTTGTGCTCATCTTCCATCCTATTCCCCGTCTCTCCCATAATTAAAAAGTAATCACTATCCTGGAATTTTGTTTTTACAGTTGAAATGCATAGTAGGGGTGGGGTACAGCTCAGTGGTGGAGCGCATGCTTAGCATGCATGAGGTCCTGGGTTCAATCCCCAGGACCTCCATTAAAATAAATAAGTAGATAAATAAACCTAATTACTTCCTGCCCAAAACAAAACCAAAAACACAAAACAAAAGACAAAAAAAAACCTATAGGGGCAGAGTATAGCTCAGTGGTAGAGTGTATGCTTAGCATGTAGGAGGTCCGGGGTTCAATCCTCAGTACCTCCATTTAAAAAATAATAATAATAAATAAATAAATAAATAAGCCTAATTCCCCCCCTACAAAACACACACACACACACACAAAACCAAACCAAACCAAACAAAAAAAAAATGACCAAAAATGCATATATATATATAATTACTTCTTTTTGACATTTATTAAAATAGGGTTATATATGTATAATCTTCTTGGCTGCTTTTTTCACTCACCATTGTTACTGACATTTCCCCGTGTTATTGTTTAAGATTTTAGTTCATTCATTGTGAGTACTGAATAATATGCCATAATTTGTCCATTCTCCTGTTGTCACTTAGGCTGTTCTTGTTTTGTGCTATTGCTGGCAGTGCTGCTGTGAACATTCTCATACGTGGCTCCTGCTGTACTTAGAAGGAGACTGGCTACATTGTAGGGGATACAAACATCCTACTTCACAATATTAGACCAAATGGTTTTGGCTAAGCGCTAGTACCAATTTTCACTCGCATCAGAAAACCATAAGATAATCTGATGTCCCTCATCCTCTCCAACACTTGTCAGACTTCTTAATTTTTGCCGGTTGAATGAGTGTAAAATGGCATCTCACTGTAGTTTTGGTTTTCATTTCCCTGCTTGCTAATTAGGCTGAGCATCTGCTCGTATGGATATTGGTCATATGTATTTCTTCCTTTGTGAAATGTCTGTTCATGTCTTCTGCCTTTTTACCTGTTGAGTTACTTGGAGTTTTTTTTTTTTTCTTATTATTGATTTGCAGTCCTTTATATACCAATCCTTCATCAATCATATGCATTACCAAATATCTTCTTTTAATTTGTAGCTTTTCTTTTCATTTTCTTTAAGGTGTCTTTTAATGAACAAAAGTCCTGTATTTTAATGCTGTAAATTTGTCTTCTTTTCTAATTAGTGCTTCTTGTGACTAATTCAAGAAGCCTGTGCTGGCCATTTGCCTGTTTGCTCTCAGATTCATTCTCTGCCCTCTCCCTGCTTTGCTCTGAGTCACCAGGGGCTGGCATCCTTCAGGCTTGCATGCCCACTGGCTGCCAGTTAAGAGTTTGGCCAGAGGGAAGAACTGGCCTGACATTTAAAAGCAGGAGGAGGGAGAAGCCAGGATATTTTCTCTCTTCTCTCTTTGCTTTGGGAGGCATCTCTGGCAGTGGCTGTGTCTCCTCCATAATTATAGTTCCTAGTAGGCAAGCCTATTTCTGCTCCAACTGAATAGTCTGTATGCTACAATTCCAGTTCCTACTGGGCGACCCCAGGTCCTGAGCTCTAGTGGTATCATCCCCTCCCTTTTGTCCTCCATCTCTAGGGGTGGAAAAGGCTTCTTACACTTGTTAATCTCTGGGTTGCTACATTGTCCTTTGTTTGCCTTTTCACCTTTCCAACACGTCTGCTACGCATTCCCTGTCTCCATTTCCCTCTCATGATCTACCAGTGTGCATTTTGTTTTTATAACTGGATCACCACTCCAACTGAAAATATATTGAACTCTAGTTTGAACTAAAAGTTTAATGTTTTTCTTTTGGTAATCAAATTCTAATCCATCTGGAGTTAATTGTTGTATAAGGTAGTTCATTTCATCGTGGTATAAAGTAGTGACCAAATTTCACCTTTTCATACGGACAATCATTTTTTTCCAGCTCCACTTATCACATAATCCCTTTTTCTCTACTGATCTGTCATGCCCCCTCTTTCATATGGCAAATCCCCATATATGTCTGAATCAGTTATCATATCCCTAGTTCCATTGGTCTATTTAATTGTCCCTGTAGAGAACTTTAAGACCCTGCTTTCTTTTTTTTTTTTTAAACATTTTTAATGAGTTATAGTCATTTTACAATGTTGTGTCAAATTCCAGTGTAGAGCCCAATTTTTCAGTTATACATGAATATATATATATATATATATATATATATATTCATTATCACATTTTTTTCCCGCTGTGAGCTACCATAAGATCTTGTATATATTTCCCTGTGCTATACAGTATAATCTTGTTTATCTGTTCTACGTTTTGAAATCCCAGTCTGTCCCTTCCCATCCCCCGCCCTCTTGGCAACCACAAGTTTGTATTCTATGTCTATGAGTCTGTTTCTGTTTTGTATTTCTGTTTTTCTTTTTAGATTCCACATATGAGCGATCTCATATGGTATTTTTCTTTCTTTTTCTGGCTTACTTCACCGTAGAGAACTTTAAGACCCTATTTTCAATAGTGGATAGATCATCCAGTCAGAAAGCCAATAAAGAAACAGCGGATTTAAAAAACACTATAGACCAAGTGAACCTTACAGACATATACACAACATTCCATTCAACAGCAGCAGAATGCACATTTGTTTCAAGCACACATGGAACATTCTCCAGGACAGATCATATATTAGGTCAAAAAAGAAATCTTAACAAATTCAAGAACTATTAAATAATATCAGGAAACTTTTCCAACCACAATGATATGAAACTAGAAATCAGTTATAAGAAGAAAACTGGAAAATTCACCAATATGTAGAAATTAAACCACACATTTCTGAACGACCAAGGGATCAAAGAAGAAGTCAGAAGGGAAATCAAAAAATATCTTGAGACAAATGAAAATGGAAATACAACATACCCAGACTTATGAGATACAGCAAAAGTAGTCCTAAGAGGAATGTTTATAGCTATAAACACTGACATTAAGAAAAAAGAAAGATTCCCAAATAAACAACCTAACATTATACCTCAAGTTATTAGCAAAAAGAAGAACAAACTAAGCCCAAAGTTAGCAGAAAGAAGGAAATAACAAAGACCATAACAGAAACAAATCAAATGAAGACTACGAGAACAATAGAAAATATTGATGAAAATAACAGTTGTTTTTTTAAAAGATAAACAAACTTGACAAGCATTTAGCTAGGCAAACCAAGATAAAAAGAGAAAAGACTCAAATTTATAAATGAAAGAGGACACATTGCAAATACAAATGATTTGTATTTGTAAAAGACACAAAAACACAAAGGATAATAAAAGACTACTATGAACAATTATAAACCAACAAATCATACAATCTAGAAGAAATGGATAAATTTTTCGAAGCAACAACAACAAATTGGGTGTAGAAGGAATGTACCTCAACATAATAAAGTCCATATAAAACAAGCCCACAGCTAACATGATGCTTAATGGTGAAAGCTTGAAAATTTCCTCTAAGATCAGAAACAATGCAGGGGTGCCCACTCTTACCACTCTTATTCAACATAGTACTCTAAGTCCTAGCCAGCCAGAGCAATTAGACAAGAAAAAGAAAGAAAAGGCACCAAAATTGGAAAGGAACAAGAAAAACTGTCTCCAAAGATAATATGACCTTATATACAGAAAATCCAAACACTCCACCAGAAAACTGTTAGTACTAAGAAACAAATTCAGTAAGGTTGCAGCATATAAAATCAACATACAAAAATCAGTGGCATTTCTATACAACAACAGTGAATTACCTGAAAAAGAAATAAAGAAAACGATCCTATTTACAATGGCATCAAACCCAATAAAATAACTGAGAGTAAATTTAACCAAAGGAATGAAAGATCCATACACTGAAAACGATAAGACACAGCTGAAAGAAGCTGACGAAGACACACACACAAAAATGGAAGGGTATCCTGTGTTCATGGATCAGAAGAATTAATATTGTTAAAACGCCCATACTACCCAGAGTCGCTTATAGATGCAATGCAATCCATATCAAAATTCCAATGGCACTTTTCACAGAAATAGAAAAAAATCCTAAAATCCATATGGAACCACAAAAGACTCCAAATAGCCAAATTAATTCTGAGAAAGAAGAACAAAGCTGGAGGCATCATACTTCCTCATTTCAAACCATCTTACAAAGCTATAATAATTAAAAACAGTAAGTTACTGGCATAAAAATACTCACAGACCAATGACCAGAATTAGGAGCCCAGAAATAAACCCATGTATGGACAGTGAACTAATATTTGACAAGGGAGCCAAGAATATTCAATGCAGAAAGGATAGTCTCTTCAATAAATGGTGTTGGGAAAACTGGATGTTTATATGCCAAAGAATGAAATTGGACCCCTACTTATAGCACTCATAAAAATTAACTGGAAATGGATTCACAGCTTAAGTTAACTTAAATGTAAAACCTGAAACAGTAAGACTCCTAGAAGAAAACATAGGGAAAAGCTCACTGACATTTGTTGTGGTGATGAATTTTTGGACGTGACACCAAAAACACAAGCAACAAAAGCAAAAACAAACAAGTGGGACTACATCAATCTAAAAAGCTTTTGTACAAAAGAAACTAGTAATAGAGTAAAAAGGCAACCTACAGAATGGGAGAAAATATTTGCAAACCATATAGCTGATAAAGGGTTAATATTCAAAACATATAAGGAACTCATGTAACTCAAGAACAAAAAAGCCAAATAATCTTATTTAAAAATGGGCAAAGGACCTAAATAGACACTTTTCCAAAGATGACCAACAGGTACATGAAAAGGTGCTGAATGCCACTAATTATCAAAGAAATGCAAATCAAAACCACAATGTGACATCACCTCACACCTGTTAGAATGGCTGTTATCAAAAAAGACAAGAGATAACAAATATTGGTGAGGATGTGGAGAAAAGAGAACCCTTGTGCACTGTTGGTGGGAATGTAAGTTGGTGCAGCCACTATAGAAAATATTATGGAGGCTCCTCAAAAAATGAAGAGTAGAACTGCCATATGATCCAACAATTCTGCCTCTGGGTATATATCCCAAGGAAATCAAATCACTATGTTGAAGAGATATCTGTGCCCCTATGCTCACAGTAGCATTATTCAAAGCCAAGACATGGGAACAACCTAAGTATCCATCAGTGGATGAATAGATAAAGACAATAAAGTATACATATGTATATACACACACACACACATATATATACACAATGGAATATTATTCAGCCATGAGAAAGAAGGAAATCTTGCCATTTCTAATAACATAGATGGACTTAGAGGGCTAAGTGAAATAAGTCAGTCAGACAAAGAAAAATTCTTTATGTGTAGAATATGAAAAAGCCAAACTCTTAGAAACAGAGTAGAATGATCGTTGCTAGTGGCTGGAGGCGTGGGGAAATTGGGGAGATGTTGGTCAAAGGGTACAAAGTTTCACTTTTAAGATGAGTAAGTTCTGGGGATCTAATGTACACGATGGTGAGAACAGTTAACAATACTGTATTGTATAGCTGAAATTTGCTAAGCAAAGATCTTAAATGTTCACCACCCCCCACACAAACACACAAGAAGTAACTATGAGATGATGGATGTGTCAATTAACCTTAATGTGCAATAATTTCACAATATATAATGTGTATCAAATCATCACATTATACACTTTATACTTACACAATGCTATTTGTCAATTACATCTCAATAAAACTGGAAAAATAAAATAGAATAAAATTCTAACATTAAAAAAATCCCTGTATTCTTGGGACAAACTTGAATTGGTCAAGATATGTTATCTTTCTTATAAACTGTTAGTTTTAAATAATATTTTGTTTAGAATTTTTTACATAAAATGGGCCTGTCATTTTCATTCATATTATGTCCTTATTTTGTTTTGGTAACAAGGTTATACTAGTCTTATAAGAATGATTTGATCATTTGTATTTCTTCCTTGGAGAACTGTTTGTTTAGGTCTTCTGCCCATTTTTGGATTGGGTTGTGATTATGTCTGATTATGTCATATGAGCTGCTTATATATTCTGGAGATCAAGCCTTTGTCAGTTTCATCATTTGCAAACATTTTCTCCCATTCCGTAGGCTGTTGTTTTGTTTTACTTATGGTTTCTTTTGCAGTGCAGAAGAGTGTAAGTTTATTAGGTCCCATTGTTTTATTCTTGCTTTTATTTCTATTGCTTGGGTAGACTGCCCTAGGAGAACATTTTTGAGATGTGTGTCAGATAATGCTTTGCCTATATTTTCTTCTAGGAGGTTTGTTCTATCTTGTCTCATGTTTAAGTCTTTGATCCATTTTGAGTTTATTTTTGTGTATGGTGTAAGGGAGTGTTCTAGCTTCACTGATTTACATGCTGCTGTCCAGTTTTCCCAACACCATTTGCTGAAGAGACTATCTTTATTGCATTGTATGTTCTTGCCTCCTTTGTCGAAGATTAGTTGAACAAATATTTGAGGGTTCATTTTTGGGCTCTCTATTCTGTTCCATTGGTCCATTTGTCTGTTTTTGTACCAATACCATGCTGTCTTGATGACTGTAGCTCTATAGTATTGTCTGAAGTGTGGGAGAGTTATTCCTCCAGCCTCTTTCTTTTTCTTCAGTAATGTTTTGGCAATTCTAGGTCTTTTGTGGTTCCATATAAATTTTATTATGATTAAAAATGCTCAATATCACTAATTATCAGAGAAATGCAAATCAAAACTAAAACAAGGTATCACCTCACACCAGTCAGAATGGCCATCATTCAAAAGTCCACAAATGACAAATGCTGGAGAGGCTGTGGAGAAAGGGGAACCCTCCTACACTGCTGGTGGGAATGCAGTTTGGTGCAGCCACTGTGGAAGACAGTATGGAGATTCCTCAAAAGACTAGAAATAGACTTACCGTATGACCCAGGAATCCCGCTCCTGGGCATATATCCAGAAGGAAACCTACTTCAAAAAGACATCCGCACCCCAGTGTACATAGCAGCACTATTTACAATAGCCAAGACATGGAAACAGCCTAAATGTCCATTGACAGATGACTGGATAAAGAAGAAATGGTATATTTATACAATGGAATACTATTCAGCCATAAAAACCAGCAACATAATGCCATTTGCAGCAACATGGATGTCCCTGGAGAATATCATTCTAAGTGAAGTAAGCCAGAAAGAGAAAGAAAAATACCATATGAGATCGCTCATATGTGGAATCTAAAAAAAAAAAGAACATAAATACAAAACAGAAACAGACTCATAGACATAGAATACAAACTTGTGGTTGCCAAGGGGGCGGAGGGTGGGAAGAGATAGACGGGAGTTCAAAATGTAGAATAGATAAACAAGATGATACTGTATAGCACAGGGAAATATACACAAGATCTTACGGTAGCTCACAGAGAAAAAAACGTGACAATGAATATATATATGTTCATGTATAACTGAAAAGTTGTGCTCTACAGTGCAATTTGACACAACATTGTAAAATGACTATAACTCAATAAAAAATGTAAATAAAAAGAATGATTTGAGGAATAATTTCTTTTTTTTTTCTATGTCTTGCAATGGTTTGAATAAGTGTGGAATCACTTACTCTTTGTAAGTCTGCTAGAATATTCCTGAGGAATTCCCTGGGCCTAGTATTTTCTTCACAGGACGATTTTCAAACTACTGCTTCAATTTCTTAATAGTTACAGGATGATGACAAATTGAATGTTTAGTCCTGATTAATCACTCCTTTGTAATCGAATTATACATGCACACCCTTGCCATGGCTCAATGATGGGAGAAGTATACTTCTTTGCTCCTTGATTTTGGACTTGCCATGCGCTTGGCTCTAGTGGACGTGATGCCACAGAAGCTTGAAATGTGCTTACTTCATGTTGGGCTTTCTTTCTTATGCACCGGTGAGACTCAGTGAGAAAAACATGTCCCAGGTAGCCACTGTCCCTTCAGCCTAGCCCCAGAATGATCAAAATGATTATTGAACATACCTGACCGCGACTTGTAGCCCAGAGCTAAGCCCAGCCAACCCACAACTGGAAGCAGAGGCAGTTAGATGAGCCCAACCTAGAGCAGTCAAACTGCAATTGATCTGCAGATTCTTGGGCATGGCAATAAATACTTGTTGTAAGCCACTGTTTTTGTTTAATTCTTTTTTTTTTCATGGATTGCTATGCAACTTAATCGTGACAATAGATAACTAATAGAATGACAAATCAGGCCTTCTATCTCTTCATAAGTCAGTTTCATAGGTGATATCTTTTCTAAGAATTTGTCCATTTCTCCTAAATATTCAAATTTATTGGCATAAAGCTGTTGAATACACGTTCTTGAACTATATTTTAAATGTCTACCTAGTCTGTAATTATGTCTTTGTTTTCATTAATAATATTATTCCTGCCTTGCTCTTTTCTCTTGATCAGTTTTTTTTTTTTTATGAGGTCTGTTTTGTTTGGCTTCCTTTACTCTTTGGCTTTGTTTATTCTTTCTACTGTGTCTTCTTTCTTTTTTCATTTTTTCTGTTCTTATGTTAACTTTTCCTTCTTTCCACTTTCTTTTGGTTTATTCTATTTTTTCTAACTTCTTAAGTTGGACACTCACATTATTGATTTTTCAGCTTTTTTTATTTTCTAAGGTAAGCACTTTATAACTATTCATTTTCACTGAATCCCACAAAGTTTGCTATGTAGTGTTCTCAACATCATTTAGTGGGTTATAAAAACCTTTTTTGGTTTGTTTTGATTACAACAATCAACTCTATTTATAAACATTCAGTCTTCACAATTCTTTTTCTGACAAAAATATTACCCTGTTTACACATTGAAAAAGAGCAGAGCTGACATGAGACATTAAGTCACAACAGTGATTGGCAGGAGACATTTTAGGGGTAGAATCACAGGTTTTGTGAATGGTTAGGCATGTACATTAAAGGAATCATGAAATAAGACCTAAAGTTTTGTGGGGAGGGAAATAGCTTAGTGGTAGAGCGCATGCACGAGGTCCTGGGTTAAATCTCCAGTATTCTCACTGAAAAAGAAAAGACCTAAAGTTTTCAAGTCTGGGTAACTGGAAGAAAGGCAATTAAACCTGTCAGAGAAGGGTTAGAGGAGGAAATTGTTGACAAGGTTTTCATATATCCACCATGCTGACCAATCCATTATCTGATGCAAATAAGTAAATGTTTAAGTATTTTTGACTGCTGACTGAGAGCTCTCCCACAATCAGTACATTCATAGGATTCATTGATGCCAAGTCAGGACTGCACACTGACCGAACATTTCTCACATCCATACCATTAGTATGGTCTTCTCCCATGTGGGTTATCCTTGAACTCTGAAGTCTTTATTCCATATAAGGTTTTTCTACAGTAGGACCTTTCTGATAATGAATAAGATTTGGGCTTCCAACCAAGGTTTTTACCATTCTACCTTCACTCTACATTTCAGTCCACTATGAATTATTTGATCCTGAATAAGGATTGAACTCTGGCTGAAGCTTGCTTGCTTTCTTTT